>NC_071976.1:31888683-31949809 GCF_026283585.1 Hylaeus volcanicus | reverse complement strand
GTAGATATATACTTGTGCGAGGTACATTTATTGTATATTTATGTATATATTAGAAATGAATCATTTATTTGGAAACATCAAACTTGTCATTTAATTTAAACAAATGCTTTCAATAGATATAAAAGGTACGACTACTTGTGAGATTGACTGTATGTGTCCCACTAGTGTCGAAAGGGTTATTCTTTTATTTGAGTTGTCTAGAAAGTTCCTACCAATTTTTAAGAAAAATTCAAGAACACATTTGAATTTTGATATATATTTATCGAATTAGGTAGGTGCCATTTTGTTGCACAACCTTTCCACCGATTAAAAATCGACTTTCCAGACAACCCAATATAAACACATGTTCGTACGATAGTTTTCTCAATCCCTAAAAATTCTGTCTCTGAATTACTATAGCACGCATCTAGCCTAAATTCGCTGCATCCGCCATTAGGAGAAATCTTTAGAAGGGAACCCAGCTTAAAGCTGAAAGCCAAACAATCGACGTGCTTTCGTCGCGAGAACGCGGAGTAATCTCGCAATAACGTCGCGACATTTTAATAACCGAGTCGCAAGGAGCTTCCAGCGACGCGTCGACCTATGCAAATTTCTACCGGACGATAAAAGCGCGCGGCTGTTCTTTGACTCGGCGCTCGCAGTGGCTTTAAAAAACCTCGCGCTCCTGGACGCGTAACTGAATCGTCACACGGGAACGCGTTCATCTCTGCGCGTCACGCTTTATATGATATCTCGTACGTATTTTACGTCACGTCCCAGCCGCGTTTTCATCAAGTTTTCATCCTGAAGGAGTTGCCGCTTTGACGTTGGTCGCGTGCACGATGCTCCACATGTCTCGCGCTGAAATTATATTCCCTCGTTTATTGTCTGCCTACAGGCCACGCTCGGATTCACCGTCCGGGTTTTAATTCTCTGAGAAAGTACAAAAGCTGATCATTAGCGAACAACTGTTCTCCATAATTGAACCGTTCATTGAACATGTCGACTAACTCGCACGTAACAAAAAGTTGAGATACGCGATCTCGAAATGGCCTCTGAAACAAATCATTTATTATTCAATGGCCAAATAAGTTTTGTCGTTCGATGGTGCTGATCTTTATTATTTAGGAAAGTTATTGTAAATATAATAAGTTATTACTAAACTGGGGATCTTTATGCAAAATAAAATCTTCGCGAACGTCCCTACAAAAATTGAACCTAAATAGGACATTATTTTATTCTGTAAATATTGTAACATGAACTTTACTTTCAATCTTTCTTATATTATTGGACATTTAAATTTCCTATAAACACATAAAAATCCGCAGTCTAGTTGCGACCATACAGCGACAAAGACGTTGCAATGAAATCGTTCTTTCTGTTCTCAGGATACGTAAGCGGCGCAGAGTGTCCAGAGGACAGCGTCCGAGGTGAGAACGGCGGTTGCAAATGCGCTACCGTGTGTCCACCATCCGAATGCCCCGAGGGTCAACGTCCCGTTCAAGTGAAGGCAGCGGATCCCCAAACGCCCGGTAGCTGTTGCGCCCGCTACGATTGCATTCCCTCAGGTAAGCAACCATCGTCGAGCATCCATCGTGGTAGCCAGAGGAATCGAGATCCGTGACGTCCACGCCGCATGATCCGCCTCCGCATCCCGCCACAGACCAGTAATACTCCAAACGTATGAGCTGACACGAGATCGAGACTGGATATCGTATTCCAATTACTGAGTTTGAGTTTGACTCTGACTAGTTGCAGGAAAACCTCCCCTCCTGCTTCGCGAATTGATAATTGACGGTCCCGATTTTTTAACGCGGGACTACTATATGAGAAGGGTTAAGGGTTGACGGGTTCTATCAGTCTATCCACTTGGCAGAGATCTGGTAGAGGTGGTACGAAGTAAGTTCTTCTAATCGAGACTGTCAACGTCTTCTTAGCGCCTCGATCAATCTCGTGCAACAGAAAATCGTTACCACTATATGAGAAGGGTTAAGGGTTGAGGGTTTCATCGGTCTATCGACTTGGTAGAGATTTGGTGGAGGTGGTACGAAGCAGTGATGGGCTAAACCCTAGGCTTCAAATAAATCTGATGTTTGCTGATACCTCGTTTCCTCTTTTGCACATTTTCCAAAGAAGGAAACGGAAGAAACACATCGGCAAACTTCAGATTTATTCGAAGCCTAGGGTTTTGCTCATCTCTGGTACGAAGTATGTTCTTACAATCGAGACTGTCAAGATCTTCGTAGCACCTCGATCAATCTCGTGCAAAAGAAAATCGTTGCTACTATATGAGAAGGGTTAAGGGTTGAGGGTTCTATCGGTCTATCGACTTGGTAGAGATCTGGTGGAGGTGGTACGAAGCAGTGATGGACAAAACCCTAGACTTCGAATAAGTCTGAAGTTTCCTGATATGTTTGTCTAGCTTCCTCTTTTGAACATTTTCCAAAGAAGAAAACGAGACAAACATATCGGCAAACTTCAGATTTATTCAAAGTCTAGGGTTTTGCCCACCTCTGGTACGAAGTATGTTCTTACAATCGATACTGTCAAGATCTTCTTAGCACCTCGACCAAGAGATCTCGTGCAAGGGAAAGTCGTTAAAGTCGTAAAGTACGAGTCCTAAACGCGCACGACGGACCATCTGAAAGTGTCGTTTTTCCTGTGAAAGACTCGAGAGGACCCGATCTGTGTCCCGAAAACAGCGTGTTAACGGAAGATGGAAAGTGCGAGTGCGCGGCCTGTCCACCAGCGAGCTGTCCAGATGGGCATCGTCCGGTTCAAGTGAGGGCCGCCCTCGATCGCGAGACACCCGGTAGCTGTTGCCCTCTCTACGACTGCAGACCCTCAGGTAATTACGAAAAGGTCGTAATCGAGGCTCGCTCCTATCGGCGGTCAAACCGATACGAACGCAACGTCGGGAATGCGCTGACTAGCGGGTCGATATCTTCAATCTCCTCTCTCGGTTACCTGCGTCTCCTCTCCTACGGTACTCCCGCTGCTGCCTCTCTCGTCGTCCACGTAGCTCCTCTCTAATCGCGATCCGACTCGGCCAACCTAGTTCCTCGTGCACTTTCGGAGTATTAGGATGTAACATCGGAATTGTTCGATTTTTACTTTCAAGCGAGCGTTTTCATACGTAAAATCCGTTCGTATCTGTATACGTTCTCCAAACTTTTTCCTACGTCGCCGAGTTAGCGGTTAGATTAACCCTTTGCACTCGAGGCCTTTTTCTCTGGTATCTAACAGCAACTCGAGATGCTTTATTAGCATTCTATTGCCACGAATGCTGAGCTTGGATTTACTTCGAAAACGAGATTCCTAATTTGAGATTTGAAAACCGGGTCACCTTTGAGTTCCAAATGTAGGAATCTAATGACTTTAAACGTATCGCAGTTCGTCAAACGTATTATTTATTGACCGACGCTTACAATTGTCTCGAACGAACTGAACTCCGAATTATGTTAAACAACAAATTGCTGGTTGATTTGGTGCGTCGAATCTAGCGGTGACCGAGAGTCACCCGTCGGGTGCAAAGGGTTAAAAACTGAGCAACCACAACAAGCTCTCTGAAGCTTCATTGGCCTCCGGTAGATACAACTGTGCAGTCGCAGGGACCGTCATACATAGAAATCCCACGAGAAAGGTAATTTGCAAGAAGTGCTCGATTTACATGGCAAAAATCGACTGGGATTTTAGAAGGCGCCGAAAACAGCTCGTTAAGGTTAAATGATTTCGAGGAGTGTGAGGAAAAAAGAAAGCAATGCCAGGGTCCTCGTGATCGCGCGTAGTTGGAAGGCTAAAGTCACGAGTCTCGTTTTAAAATTGCGCTTGCCTCGGTGGCCGTGCTTGCCGGGCATTACGAATTCGAGCCGTCTCGATTATAATCAGCGCGAAAGCTCCGAATGATCCCCAGCGGTGCGTGGCGGGTGGAAAAAGGCTTTTAAGTTTCGAGCTACAGCGGCCAGGTTTGCCCCGCGCGGCGCAAACTTCCGATTTACCTGTTGAATTTTAATGAGACCATTCTTATCTCGCGAACGCGTTCGCCGGTGTTTCCGGTGCTCGAACACCGGCCACGAGCACGCACGAACCCCGATAGCGACCGTTTTGAAATTTAATAACGCGCCCGCCTCGGGCACCAAGGGGACAATTGCGGGATGCGTCGATTGAAACGTTTGCCAACAGGAAAGGATCATGCTTCCTACACCGAAATTCGAATCCCTCTATGTCGACGCCATCCATTACTGTTTACACGCGACCAAGCCAAAGCAACCGAAAATATTAACCACCCACACTCCCGTAATTGTATATTGTCGCTGCTATCGGAAGAGAAAAGATTTATCAGCTAGGATAACGAGAAAATTGCGTTTCAATTACGTGAATGCTGTCTAAAAATGTCGAATTCCAGACATCGTAGACCACAGAGCGATACGCAGAGCGTTTAATTACGCTTTCGACATAATTAGCGATGTAACGATAATAAATATTGATCGAGCCGTTTCTACGAACGTTTTGCCTCTGCGGAGATGCGTTTCTGGTTCGCTGACAAACGCCATTTAATGGACAAACATAAATCGTGACTTCGCGATTGCTCTTCGACTTAATTAAGCGTTGAGACAGAAAATTCTAGTCTTTTATTGCGAAATTGGGGGAGAAATCAGTCCTGGAGGAGCACGTAGCCCATCTGCTCGAATCGTGGCTCATCGTCCGAGATACCCACTGTTTGAAGCTTCCGTATATTAATCCTATAATTGCTTTTCGAAAACTGTTCCGAAGTTTCGCTGTCGGATTCGCGGAATCTATAGTTTGAAGTAACTCGTCGATTACTGGCTTCTAGACGTTCGAGGACCTCGATAGTTGGGAGCGCCTGAAGATTATAGAACAGTTACTACTATCCTAGAGCGAGAAGAATACTATGAGCGAGATGCAGAAATCTTACGAATGTATTTCCATTGCAGAATCCGTATCCTGGGTAACGGTGGCAACGGAGGACACGAAATCGACGAAATATTGCATTTACGAGGACAAGGCGAAAAATCTAGGCGAACGATGGCAGCAATCGGACTGCTTGAGCTGCGTCTGCGAGGAGGATGGCGTGTCCTGCCAGGAACCGATGTGCAAGAACTGCGAGAACGCCATTCCTCCGAATCCAGGCGAGTGTTGCCCTCACTGTCCGATCCCGACGAACGCGACCCTCGCGGAACCTGAGCCACCCTGTCGAAACTCCTTGGAGGACTGCGACCTGACGTGCGATCATGGATACGTAAACGACGAAAACGATTGTCCCCTTTGCAGCTGCATCATGCCAAAGGTAAGTGAAAAGCAAAGTCTCTAAAGAGAAAAAGCGACGAAACCTTGGAAATCTGAATTCTCGAATGTCTCGAGAGCTTTGAATATGTTTTGAAAACTCCGAGCCTTCTAAATCTGTCAAAATGGTCCAAGGCTTCGTCAAGAAGTAAACAAAGGTACAAAATATTTACAATTCAAAGTCTCTGTCAGTTTCTGTGATAAACACGAGCAAATTCTTCAGGTGTCATAAAGATAACGATGCTCAAAGTCAATATTACCAAAAGTTTTAACGATTTATTCACGAACTAGATAACTATGGACTCTCGTTCTTGAATTGCTAGAAATTTACGATCCGAAGTAGAGAATTCCTCTTTCTTTTTTTTTTTTCTTCACTCAACGATGGGTGATATTTCTGAAAACTTCCATGTTTCAGGAGGACGGTGGCTCTTCGGGAGCTCAGCCACCCGTCGAACCCGACAAGGTTTGCCCTGAGCTACCGCACTGTGGACTCAACTGCGACCTCGTCAAGGACGAGGGAGGCTGCTCGGTGTGCGCTTGCCAGACACCGCAATCTTTTGACGAACCCACCAACGACAGCGTCTTAATCGACGAGACTGGAAAGAAAATTTGCCCAGAGGTCAAATGTGACTTGCACTGCGAACGGGGCCTGGTCATGGACGAGAACGATTGCACGTTTTGCAAGTGCAGGGCGTCGGACTCCAATTGTCCACCTCTCGAGGGATGCAGAAAACGATGCAACTTTGGCTACAAGACGAACAAACGCGGTTGCCCTGTGAGTATCTTTGTTTCGTATTAACTAAACTATACTATTCTATACTATTCTATACTATTCTATACTATAGATAAAATATTCTATACTAGCCATCTTTTTCAAACGTTTAAAAACTATCACAGTTACAGTAATGTAAGACGAAAATATTGGTTATCAATATTCGCTGTTAACGTATACGTTTAAAAATCTATCTCTACATTACACCCAGTTAAATGCGTTCACCTATTACAAAGTACCTAACTACATGCTTACATAAAGACTACAGTAATTATCGCACTTGCGTGCAATAGTATCTGCAAATGCTTTGAATGAATTTTAATTAATTAAAAGGGAATTCAAATTTCCCGCGAGAAGTTGGCGGTGCCATCTATCAAGAAAATGTCCAAGTTTGTCCTCGATAGTTCCTCTTCTCACTTCTAGATGGCGCCATTTTCAGTGTTTTTTTACCGACATGATGGTAATGTACCATCAGGTGTCGGTAAATTCCACGCAAAGGGCGCCATCTACCAGTGACAGCTTGAACTATTCGAGGACAAACGGTTGGGCGTTTTCCCGATAGAGGCGCTGATCATACTCCGAAATTAGTTCCGGTATAATAGCCGCTAGATGGCGACACCAAATTCTCGTGGGAAATTTAAATTTCCTTTTATTTAATTAAAGTTCATTTAAAGAATTTGCAGATACTATTGCACGCAAGTGCGATAATTACTATAGCGTTTATATAAGCATGTAGTTAGGTACTTTGTAATAGCTGAACGCATTTAACTGGGTGTAATACAGTGATAGATTTTTAAACGTAAATGTTAACAGCGAATATTGATAACCAATATTTTCGTCTTACATTATTTTCACGTATATCCAACCATTTAGTCAGCATGCGCCACTAAAGTAGCCAAGCAACGCTATTTTTATCGAAATAAAACATAGCCTATGTTACTCGGGGATAGCGTAGCTTTCTATTACTTAAACAATTTTTTAAATCGATTCAGTAGTCCTTCCGTACAAACAAACTTTACCTCTTTATAATATTAGTATACATTGTATACATTGTAGATAAGTACAGGTACATGTAAAGTTTGATATGAATGGGTAATTAAAATTACTTACGCGGTGTATACGCTTTAGATATGCCGCTGTCGAGCCTCCTGCTCCGATCACCTGAACGAAACGCATCCGGAAGGATCGACTTGGCATCCGAACGCATGCACCACGTGCATCTGCGAGGCTGGAGGAAGACTCGGCTGCAGAGAAACCATCTGCTCTGTGGCCTGTAGCAATCCATTGCCTCCGAAGCCAGGAACCTGTTGTCCAGTCTGTCCAATTACGGTAAGCTCGAATCTGTTTCAACGCGTTGCCAATTCCGATTCAACAGCAAGTTTCTTTCGTGGGTGGCCAAATTGATTACCTCCCTTAGTGGAATAACCCTTTTGTCAACGTGGAAAAGATTGCGATGATCGTCTGTTCTTTCAGCATTTGAAACAGAACGAGACGAGCAGTCATCAGGGAAGCAGAAGTTGGGGCACGGTGCCAATCACGGTGATCGTGATACTGTCGGTGTTCTGTCTGGTGTTGATCGTGGACAAAGTTCGCAGCCGATTCCGCGGTCGGCTGTCACCCTCCGAGGCATCTTTCTCGTCGTACCCCCCGCAGTACTACAAATACGTGCCGGCGTACGACACCCCGATGCATCGAAACGAGAAAATCGCGCCCGTGTAAAAGACTGTACAAAAATCCAATTCCGAGCGAATGCGAGAAGTCCCGTACACGTCCGGTCACCCGTCGTGTACCGCTGACGAAAAACGAAGAGAAACGGACCGAGAGTCGAACAAACGGGGTCGGAGAGGAAACAAGTTCGTACATCTCTCGTCCCCCTTTTTCGCGAGAAACAAACAAAAATATATTAGTCGCGTGAAATGCACGGCCAGCGGAGCCCGGGAACCGGAACATTTCACCGGCTGAAAATACCATGCGTAGCTTCAGTATTATTTGTAAGTAGCAGACGGTGTTGCGATTAAAAAAAGGAAACGAATGGTGGCGAGAAGGTACCGAAGCTCGTGACACGGCTGTCGAAACTATCTTCAATCCCCCGTAACTTAATACAATATCGTGTTGTAACCTGTAAATTATAATATAAAAGCTAGTGTAATTACCGTGGAAAGGTAACAAATGAATATACTAATGGTAATGCTAGTAGATCCTAACTTAATCGAGAACCGTAGAAGAGAGACAGGTGTCTTGATCGTAGTACGTATTAGTTCCCTCGATCTCTGGACCATCGTTGTTGTTTCGCGTTGGCGGTGACGTTGCCCCGCCGTCCGTCGACGGAGCTCTGTGTCGTTTCGATCGGTGATTCTCAAATACCTCTTCTTTCCTTTCAGCAGAATCGAAGAAAATTTCATTCCAACAGACAGACTATCCATCTTCGTTATAAATAAATATTTTCACCACGAGAGGTTTTCTAGTTTCTAGAAATCTAATACGCGTTGAGCGTTCTTCAAAGATTGTCGACAGTTTCGACTTCTTGAAATATTGATTCACCGATCCGAGACGATACCTCGTTCTCGATCGCGGAGCGTCGTTAATCGCGGCGTTGCTTGCGGGAGCCCTAGTTGCAGAGCGCGTTCGTTCTTACGCTCCACAGGAAACGTTTCATTTCACGGCGGATTAAATTAAAGCGTTTTAATTTGTCATCGAGGACCAACCATCGGGAAAGAGATGAGCAAATGTTTCGCCGTGCCTCGCTCGTAAGAACAGCGTGGTAGATTTAATATCTCTAGGTTAGCCTCCAATAACTGTGTTACTAGACTGTTCCTATGTTTCGCCTTTCTTTAACGCGAATAGTATATCTTCGTACCTAGCGAGGTCGAGTGCGACCCGAGATATTTATACTTCAAAAGCTGACCGTATTGTCGCGAAGAGAAATAAAAGTCTTCGCCTCTTTGAAAACAAGAGCTCAGGGCTGGAATACCACTTGTTGATCTTCTAACTTCCTTTCTTTTTTAACTCGTCGTATTTGCTTTCTCCTTCGTTTCTACACACGACAAACAAGTTCAATATTTCACAGACGTAAGCACTGTTCGAATACTCTAACTATTTCATACACCTATTTTTCACCTTTAATGAATTATGTTCTGTACCGTTCTTTTCTAAAGTTCCAGCCCTTGTTTAGTATCGAAAAAGTATATCCGTATAACGAACCAGGCAAACGCGACGGTTACAGTAGCGGCGGACGGAGAAAAGTGCTACATCCATTTTACGCGAGACGTCTTATTTTTCGCGGTGTATTTTTTGCTTTCTACTACTTCGACATGGAAAAATCACGAAAAGCGGATCTCTCTTGATCGGAGGCGCATCGTCACACTGAAATTTTTATACAACTTTTATACGGTGCATGATTTCGAAGCGGGAAAACGAAAAGGTTCTATATTTTTGTACGGTTCGGTAGGTGATTTAATTTATTTTTAGCGCGTTTCATTACGAGCGTCGAATTTGCTTTCCAAAATTTGGAACACGCGTTTACGTGGATATGGACTCGCGAACGATGCAAAGATCATTCAAGAAACGAACGTCCCAGCATCCTGGTTCGTCTCCGATCTCGGTGCAGCACCAGTTTCGATGCGTATCCTCAGTTTCTCCCAAGGCACGCTTGTACATAACTGCGAATCTACTCGACACCTAAACGGCACAGCCCTTGCTACTGCGCGACAAATGAAATTACCGTCAAACTTTGATTATTAACGAACATCGAGGTCCTGACAATTTATTCATCGCGTGCGTTGTTCGCCATAACAACGAGGTAAATCTAGATCTCTAGATCTAGATCCGATCCAACGACTTCGATTACTCGTTGTAACAAAGTTTGATTGTATTTTGCTGTCAAGCGGAGCATCGCGCGTTCTATGTAATCGTTCGTTTGCACCGCGCTTATTTTCAGGCTCGATATGGCGACGTATCGTCCAACAGCGATAGCCAGACACTGTAATATAGCCTATCATTAAAAGCTTATACTCGGTTGGATATTTCTATAAGAAGGTTCGAATTGACAACAATAACAAAAATTCCAAAAATTCAGCTCCGCGTTAGGGTGTCAAATTGAGTACAACCTCTGAACGAACGCGAAAGAGAAAAAAACAAACGACGGCGGAAGACCTGCAATAAACGCGAGAAGAAGTAATTAAATGCAGAAAACGCACGAGAAAAAGAAACGAAGAAACACGGGCGCCGACGTGCGCAAACATATCCTCTGCGTGTGCCAGGTTTCACGTGTCACCACGATCGTCGTAGCAATGCAGGTTAACCGGATTCGTCACTGAAGCAGAGATAAGCAAAATTATTATCTAAATACGAACGTCACCTGAAAATTACAACCGATTTAAAAAATGATATTCCATTTGAAACGAATGAAAGCTTACCTGGAACAATCGTCGCAAAGACGTATCGCGACGGGATGTTTTTATTCGACGTGTTAGTATTCGAATAATAATTCTGCGTCTCTGCTCCGAAGGTTGACTATACATATCCGTGCATGTAGTTAGACGCGCGCGCACGCGCGCTCACGTAGAGACTCGTCTTATCGTTCCTCCTCTTCTAAATTAACGCATACATATATATTTTTTCAATGTGACACTCTCGTCTTACTGTAATATCTTATATAACCTATCGTCTCTATCGTCTAGTAATACTAAAGTTACTCGCGTACGCGCGATCAGACGCGCGTGCGTACCTAATACAGAGCGATCGTCGATCAGCTCCAAGCCTGTATTTCGTACGTGTACATGTACCTTGAAGACAATATGCATTCGACGCAACAAGTTCGCGCGACGTTTACACGCGAACCGAAATTGTTTCTCGAATTCTCCTTACCGTGTGCGAGATGCGTTCGGAAGCAACAATTCTGGTGTAGACGGATGGGCAGTTCTTCGACGTACGCCATGGTGTTTACTAGAGCTGTTCGAGTACTCGGAAAAGACGAGCCGAGTTTTACTCGGCTCGAATGGCCGGTCCGAGTCGAGTACTCGGAAGAAACGAGCAGCTCGACGGAACCGAGTAGCTCGGAGAGAAGCGTGTCGCTCGAAAGAACCGAGTAGCTCGAACGATTTAAGTACATTCAATGAATGAATGTGTGTGAATTCAGCGAATGCGAATATGTATTCATTGAATGTACCTGAACCGTTCGAGCTGTTCGATTTCTTTCACACGCCTGAAATAGATAATCCGAGCCGCTTACTTCTGTCCGAGCTACTCGGTTCTTTCGAGCCGCTCGCTTCTGTCCGAGCTACTCGGTTCCTTCGAGCTGCTCGTTTCTTCCGAGTACTCGACTCGGATCGAAAACTGGGTCTCAGCTCGACTCGGCTCGCGAGCAACTCGAAACATTCGAGTTTTCTGCAGGCCTAGTGTTTACCCAACGTCGAATTAAGACTGGAGCGCCTGGACTTCAGGAACTACCTTCCTTCGATTATGCTTCCGAATGGGATTCTAATAGAATCATTTTTAACATAATTTAAAAGTGCAACTCAAAAGTCTGATGTAATTCTTGGACAGTTACGAAAGGTCATTAAAATGATCAGTAGCGTAAACATTGGGAATAATTCGCTTTACAATACGATAAAAATATCATACAACAGTGCACGTAATAAAGCACCTGTCTTAATTCGACCATGGGAATACTGATCATTTTTTTTCACGGAATGCAAAAAGTAATTGAATTTTCGCAATGTTGCATTCGCCGTGAGAGAAATGGAAGTTTTAGACAGATTTGTCGTCTCTGTTCTCGAGAAGTATAGATCGACTCGAACAGCGATCGATATTCCACCGTGATACTAATCAATCTATCGATAGTCTTGAGTATCGCGTAGAATCTTTTCTTTGGTATGGTCCTAATGAAATTCTTGAAAGCCTCGAGTTTCGGCAATGTCTACTGTTTTCCTTCTCGAGAAGAGAAACGACAATGATCGATGATAGGTGAAAACGGTAAGGAAACGGTTAAAGGAGTGCAGGAACGTTCATCTCGAATACGTAATCGTCGAAGAGTCCTAGAAGATTCGCGATATAAAGATCGAACGATAATCGAACATGGGGGCGGAAAAGTGGTAGAAACGCGCGAAACCGCTTAGTAAGAGACAAGTGAGACAAGTGTCTCGTGTTTGCGCGATCTTTGTACAGTTTCACCGTAACGAAATCATATCAGTGTAACCTAGACTTATTTAATATGTGCGGACACGTATGCATATTAAAATCGTGCGTCATGTTTAAAGATAGCTCTTGTATGTTAAATAAAACGAGACTAAATAAAATTGTTGATATGTGATATTGTATAAGCGAGGTACAGCTGGCTGGCGAACAATTCAACCCCTTCATCATTTCGCGAGGATTGCACGATACAGGTATTCTCAATAATTCCTTTTTTCTGATAAATAATCGAATTGAGTCAACGAATTTAGTCAACTTCCAGAATTCGCGGAATTATTACATTTCAGACCGATTAGCGTCGACATGCTTACATGTGAAGTTAACCTCATATATTTTTTCCTTTTTTTTTTTTTTGCTGTACTCGATTACACGCAAATTAATTGTTGTCTGTAAATCGATTTACATAAAAATGATAATTTTGACATAAAAGAAAACGTACACGTATGTGTAAATATCTCTCAATAGGTTAAAGATGGTATACTAAAAGTATTAATGCACGTATGGACAAGACTGTTATCTGAAACAAAATTTCCATAATTTGGTAGTATTTCGGAGAGTGTGTTTTGTGCAACTAGAGTTTCATTTTGCTATTAATCGTATAGGTCAGATTAAAAAATTTAGACTCGTCTAGAACGTATCACTGCTGGTTAGCATGTCTCTCCAAGAAGCCTGGAGAAAATGTTACCGACAGATGGTGTCGGATAACCGTCCTATCGTCGGTAAGCGATGTTCAGAGAGTATAATATTAGATTGACCCAAAAGTTTCTTCCATTTCATTAATAAGTAATACATACACAATATTTTATGTTTAATGTTACATTATTAAATTGCGTACGATTCATTTTACTCCATTACTGTTATACTATATTAACATCTAAGAAATTAGGTTGTCTATATATATATATATATATATATATATATATATATAAACACTGCCACACAAAATAATTGAGTGCAAGTCACGGAAGAAACTTTTGGGACAACCTAATAATTCGTGCCCCGTCTATTCTATACCGCAATCAATTTGAATTCACAGCTAGAATATTTTGTTCAATAAAGGATAGAAGGTAATTCACGCATCCATGGTTTATTTACTATACATCTAACGCGCATCACATAATTTTACAATTACTGTCTGTCAAAGCGATATATCGTTTACGAGAGATCCTCTGTTTCTTTTCAAGACGCGCAATGCTAATTTCGAACCGTCCAAAATGCGTGCTCAGCGCGCGTCATTTTGCAGTCAAAAATATATTTTACACTTAGAAACGAACGTTGTCTTTCGTCTTATATGTACACCATCGATAATCCCGTGCAAACGTTACGCCGAGAATCTTGTCAGTTTAATTTTCCTTACCCTATCGATTATTCCCATAACTCGTAGACGTAGATGTAGCCACCTCGAAGATCGTAGAAATTTTGTGTTTCATTTACAAACTTGATGAGACACCGTTCGACGCGAACGATATCCTCGCAAGACTAAAATCCTTTCGCACTGTGCGAAGCTTTAGAGTCTAAAGTCTAAAGCTTAGACGCTTCCATACCGTCACTCGGAGCCGAACAGGCGTATCTCTCTTTTATTTACGTGTCTGGTGTTTTTGGTGACCGTTATAAAAGTAGGATGCTGAGTTCATAAATAAACGGAGTAGTTCAGTGTCAAATGCTAACGAAAAGAAAGCAAATGTTTGAGATACACCTTCGTGGCTCGGTATTAATACAGTCTAACATTTGCATCGTCGGAAACTTGTCTTTTCCACGATCGGACGCCGTTCGACGCGAACGATTAGTCTCCCAAAGACATTAAAGTTGAATTCGCTCGTTCCTCGACGACACAGAGCCGAGGTTTTCGCGATATCGATTTACATTCTTTACAGGGTCGTTTTTTGTGCGATCATTAGACGCCCATAGAGCCGGGGGAGCAGCTGAACGCCATCGCATTGGCGTCGATCGCGCACCTTTACAGAGGGTGAACGAAACCAGTTCTTCCGAGCTCCTCCCAGAACATTTACGAACGTTCTCGCCCTTCCATTGGCGAACGCGGCACAGCGATGGTTCTTTATGAGACCACCATAGTCGCGCGTACATTGGCTAGATCGTGCCCCGAAACTTTCACCTCGAACGAAAACGCGAATTGTCATTCGTCGAGTTCGATCAGAAATCTGTTGAAAATTTCTGAATTTCACGCTCGGATTGTTTATCGATAGTTAGGTCGCGATCGAGGGCGAGGTGCTTTGTCGATTATCGATACGCGTCACTGGCTCAAATATGGAGACGTCGAGTCAGGCGAACGCGTGCACTCGCGCGAAGACGTCGTCCTGGCAGTGTTGGTGATTGATGTTCTCGTTGCGATCCGTCTCGTATTCCGTCGGTCACATCGAGTGCTGCGGGGGTGGTAGCATGATCTCGTAACCGGCTGGCATGGTCTGCTGGTGATGGTGGTGGTGGTGGTGGGCGGTGGACATCATCTGATGATGCGTCTGCTGGTAGTACTGGTGGTGCATGCTCGAGTGGCTCGAGTAGTACACCGAGCTCTGCTCAGCGTCTTTCCCTGAAAGATTGTATTCGTTGTTATACCGATGATAGGTCTGTCTTTCTTCAGGGTGGTTGAAAGTGGGTAATGAAAAATTAAAAATGGGTAAAACCGTAGGCTTCGAATAAATTTGAAGTTCGCCGATGTGTTTGTCTCGTTTCCTTCTTTGGAAAATGTTCAAAAGAGGAAACGACACAAACATATCGGCAAACTTCAGATTTATTCGAAGCCTACGGTTTTGCCCATCACTGTGAAAAATTACCCCTGGTATATTATAAGGTAGCTGAGGCAGGCAAAGATTCGGAAGAGAAAGTTCTCTATGAAGAAGCTACGTTTCGTGTAGAATGTAATAGTTTTTCGGATTGGTCCAAGTTCCCAACTACAACTATTTTCTTTGGACTCGCTTATTATCGTAAGCATTGCAAGCTGAAATGAATGCTCACTGGCTAAGACGATTAAGATAACTCTTTGTTCGAGCATTCTAGAGACTACCCCTAATAGAGAAATGATGTTTCTTGTCAATTCTGGTTCTGGACTTACCAGTCTCGTAGACTCCGCGACCGTAGCAGAGCGTTTTGACGTCATTCATGGGGCTGAGCCCCCCGTTGTGGGGATGCGCGGTGTGCACAGAAGAGGGGGTGACGGGTGCCGCGTATCCGTGGTGGTGGGGGGCCATGGGACTCATGCCCATCGGGCTGCAAGGGTTCATGCCCACGGGGGACATCCCCATCGTCGATAACGGCGACGTCGCGAGGTTTGGGCTATCAGAGTCGATGCTCAGCAACGATTGTATGCTCTGTATCCCTCCATTGCTGACAGAGTTGCCGACGGAATTGTTCATCGCGTTGCTCGTGCTGCTCTGGCAGTTCAACGGCATCATGTCCCTGGAACAAAGAGGCAGAAGCTTATCAGACCTGGAATTGGAGCTGGTTCGTTCCTGTCCAATTTGTATTGGAAATAATCTCCAAAATATTGAGTTTTATAGAGTTATGTCGCTCATTATAGAGCTCTGGGTATATTATTATTAAAGTAGCAGTAGAGGTGCCCAGCTCAGGTACACTTCGCTATAGTAACCCCATACCTCCAAATATTCCTCCGAGGTAAGCATATGACCCCCGAACGAGTTACGGAACCGACACTAACCCCCAGCCGCGTTCTAGAAATGTGGAAAAATGCTCCGAAAGATCGTGGCCGGAGGAAAAATTGCCCAAGACCGCTCATAAATCTCCAACCGTTCCACGGACGAAGGGAAAAGTCGTCGAAGAGTTTCCGACCGTGAAGCACATGCGAGTTCCCCTCATTGTCTTACGAGCGGACCCCGAAAAAAAAACTTATGACCCCTGACCGTCGGGGGAACGACGCGATCGAGGGGTCACTCACACACGTGCGAACACATGCTCGTTCCGAGAACTTTCTCGTAGGAAGCCGACGGAACGAAAAAGGTCGAACGAGGCCATCTCGTTCGCGCATTGTTCCGTTGGAAACAAACGCTCGGGTCGTTTGCACGCGCGACTATCCCTCTCTCGCTCTCACCCTGGTCTCGACGTGTCACCAACGATCCCGCACGTACACGCACGTGCGTGTGGTCCATGTGCAGCTCCGCCCCTGACTCCAACCGCCTCTCCGACCTTCTTTCGCAGCCATGGACCCGTGCGTTTTTATGGTCGCGCCTCAAGGTCTGGATTGGTGACCGTCGAAGGACTTGAAAATTGGTTCTAGAGGTGGGTGCGTTGGAGGGTAATTGAGTTGAGAAATCGCTTGCAAAAGTGGTGTGTAAAATTGGTTATTCTAGGGAGAACTGAAAGTTTCTTGGAAATTTCAGCCTTGGAGACAGAGAACAGGAATTCCGAGTCCTGGAGGACTTGAAATCTTCGGAGCATATATTTTCAAAGCCTATAGTTTCAAAGTCTATTAGTAATTAAGTCTAAGGAATACTGGTCGGCGTTATCCTTTAACGAGCGTTACCCGATCAGAAATTATTTGGAGCCCCATTTAACCCTAGTTTTCAACAGTGTTTGGAACGTTTTCTGTCGGGGTATCTCTAACTAGCGAGGTTTACACTACCACCACCCAACTCGAACTCCAGAAGAGATTCTAATCATAAGTAAAAGTGAAGTCTAGTGATCCATGGGTAAACACCTCGAACAACAACCCCAAACAACGTCCTCCCTATAACTACTAGCAATTAGACGTCTCCCCGGATTAAAATCGCATCGAGTCCCGGGCAAATGGGTCATGCAGGATCTTTGGAGGTCCCGAGAGTGGGACGCGCGTCGAGATAAATCGAGGCAGCGTCGGAAGGCCGGTCGTGGCCTTTATGTAGTAAACTATTGGTAGTGCGAACAGCTCAATGGTGAAACGGGAGACGTAACCAAAGCTGCGTCATAAAACGGTAATGGGGCGTCGCGTTTCCTTTTCCTAGAGCCTTTGCCGGGGGAGGACGTTAAGGGCGGGAAGAAGGGAAGCTGGAACGAAGACTCCTTCGCCTGTCGGAAAGGAACTTTTCGTTTCTTAGGCGTATTCCCTAGGTGTGAGGCTCTTGGAAATTCTCGAGGACCGCTACTCGCGACTTCGATGCGTCGATCGAGGCCGAAGATCGCGGGGGCGGCACCCTCGATGCTGAGGGTGAGATGGAAGACAGAGGAGCAAATTTGTGATTGAATCTCTATGAATTATATCAGTTAGTTCCTGTTTTTGTTGAGGTAACTTTAGTTGAGTCACTTGATTGAATCTTCCATGATGGTATTACCATCTTTTCTTTGAAATTCTTGGCGTTGGAGGGTTGTGTTGCTGCGCTAGGTTGTCCTGCTGCCACCCTTGTCACGTTTCATCGAATGATTCCGAACTCGGGCTGTTCTTAATCTTTGATGGGTCTCTTTTTTAATTATTGCGGTGTTTGTGGCTTCTTTCTTCGGTGCATCCAACATCCTCTGCTTCGTTCTTCTTGCTGTTCGTGCAAATTGGATATGCGTAGGCTGAATATGTAGCATAAATTACTCCTTATCTCTGCTGCCTTGTTTACAAGTTCCTTGTCTCGAACGCTCCTATCTGTTTGTTTAGTTCACTCCTTTCCAAGTTATCTTCGCATACCGCGATTGCTCCAATCGCCAAGTTCTTTTTAAATCTCTTGGAACACCCTCACCTCGGTACCAAACGTCGAACCTCTTTTTCTAACGAACATCGTCTCTGTTTCGTTGTTTTCTCCCTCGTTATGACAAATAAAATAAGCACTCGAGGTCACGACCCGTCGACAGCCGATCGAAGGAATCGCGATTCGTACGATTCGTCCGTCGCGTCGGAGGTCCAAAGCCGGTCGTAACAGAGGCACGACGTAGCCATAACAACGTTGAGCTCGCTCTCTCCTCTGCTCTTTCTTTCTACGTACCCATGCTTTACCTACGCGACGATTCGCGCGAATGCTTTCACGCGCGTCAGACTTTTTCGTAAGCCACGAACGACCAACGGAAAAATAAAGATCGTCTTTTCCTACGAATTGCCTATTATCCATTGAATTTGTACACGCCAAGTGTCAAATTTCTGGTACAAGTATAAAATAATTCTTGGTTAAAAAATACGTCGAAGATATAGAATGAAGTTTTTTGATGAGAAGCTCCCACAATGAGATAATTAATTTTTAGAGTGCGTGGGACACGCACCAAGCAGAATTTCGATCGCATTGGAATGTTTGAAGTAATTTAGAAAGTTCTTTAAAAACCTGCATGACTCGCGATCTTGACAAAATAAATTGTTGCGTCCATGATACGCCCATTAGAGTCTCCTAATTGGAAAGATAATTTAACGCGATGACTGCAAAAATCTTATCGCAATTTGCAGCCCCGTGTTGTATCAATAAACGGCTGAACACGCGTTTAACGTTACCTGCGCGATACTTCGTCTCCTCCATGCCTGCGTCCCCTGATCGCGTTATGAAATTCGAAAAAAATCGCGTCGAATACGTTGAAGGTTCGCCATCGATATTTACGTGCTACCGAACCATTTCCAGGTCGAAGTTAGAAGTGTCGCAAGGGCACGAGGAAATTCGTCACATCTTCCCGAAAACGAAATCCGAGCCTGCTCGAGTTTGGACGATTTTCGAGCGGCGTTTCCCCCGAAAAACAATCGTCCCCCGATGATGTCGGTCGCCGCGGCTCGTAGAGAATGATTTACAATCTTGGAAGTGGCCGTCTCTGGCAAAAGGACGCACGGTCCGATACACATGTCGAAACACTTGTTGCTCGGTGGAAAAGTCGAGACCCCCCGTTGACACACGTGCCCTCCATGCACGAAGCTCCGCCGCGGGAGTGCCATCGTGCCCTCGAGCAGGATCGCCCTTCCTAGGCCAATTTTCCGCGCGAAAAACTCGACACAGGGTCCTCGCACTCGAGAAGCCCACACTTTTCAAGTTTTCACGCTTAACTCGAAAACTACGGTTCTATACGTAGCGTATGCAAGATTTTATCTTTGTCTTCATTTTATTAGACAAGGGAGAAGCAGATTCGTTAATCGATACGCGTGGTCCCAGAAAATTGCAGCAAACGTCGGGTGATTTCAGAAAGAAGATCGTAACGAGTACTAATGTCCCTTAACGCTTAGCTACTTTTTACCTAGAGTACTCGTGACTAGTACACTAGACCTACAAATTAATATAAATGGAGTGGCTGCTAGATATTCAACAATCCACAGTCGACACAAAAATCATATCAATGACAACATGAACTCCACCCTGATAAACGAGCCGTTCACTCCACGAATCGATCAACTCCACCAGTCACATAAAAATTGTATTATTACTAGCGACTATTTCGTAGCTATTCTTTCTTGTGAATTTTATATACCGTTAGATGAAAGCTACGTCTGTATTTACGCATTCTGCAATATTTATTTGAATTTATATTATACAGGGAATGTCAAAAAACAATGTATATTATTTCATCGCATTTCTGAGCATTTTATTTAATAGAGTTAATCGATTCGTGGAAGGGAAGGTTCGAATGATCAATAGAAATCGACTCACGTTCTCGTCTGTGGTGTTCGGTCCCTCTGCCGTCTGTTCTTGAACCAATTGGAGACCTGGGTGAGGGTGAGGCCAGTCTTCTTGGCGAGGTTCTTCTTGTCGTCGGGCGTCGGGTACCTGTTCCTCGTGTAGCACTCCTTCAGCGCGTTCCTCGAGCGCTCTTTGAAGCAGTAAACGGTCTCCTCGCCGTCCCAGATCGTCTTGGGCAACGGGTACTTCTTCCTCAGCCTGTACTTGTCCACGGCGCCCAGGGAGCGACCGCGGATCTTCTCTGCCTCGCGATAGTGAGATTTGAACCACATCTGCTGGAGCTCCGGGTGGCGACGGGGCGAGAACGGGTGACTCTCCAGGATCGAGTAGAGCTCGTGGTAGGCACCTCGGTGAAAAGCCACCGCAGCCCTCGCCATCAGGACGCTTTCGCCACCGCGGAGCAGCTCACCGGGTGGCAGCGACCACAGAAACCTGAGCGAAACGTTTGGTTTGATTGGTATCTGCTATAATTGGCAGATTTGGAAGGAATTTCGTACGAAGCAAATCGGGTTATTGGATTCGGCTCTGATATCTAAGCAGCGAACTGAAAATATTTTCGGAATTGTTCGATGGTGAGAATATTTTTTTATAGGGGTTTGTGAAGGTTGAAGGTGTAAGAGAATATTTTTGAGAATTATTTGTTGGTAGTATGAGTAGTTGAGAATAATTTGGAGAGGTTTGTGGAGATTGGAGGTATAGGGGAATATTTAGGGACGAATATATTTGCTGCAAGGCGGTTCCGGAAAATATACACAATTCTAAGCGGTTCTCGAATAACACTCAAATTGTTCACTGAATATTCGAGTCATAGGAATTTTCGAATATTCAAGAAAGATTGATATAGGTTTGAGGATCGATCCTTCGGAAGTAAACCATCAGAATCTCATTTAGTATTTCGATATAGTAGATTGATAAAAAATGGAGAAAGGAAAGTTATAGGCTCCTTCCGCCACTAAAGAAATGTTCAAAAATATTAGTTTGGCAGCGAACGCGTTGATCCAACAAAAAAGCAATTCAAATTCTGTGCAAAAAACAATTCGAAACAATTCTGAAATCTATGTAAATCCTTCGATTCCTCGAAAGCGTTCAAGTGCCGTAGCAACGGAAACAAAGGGCTTACCTCGTGAGCTTCTCGATATCCTGACTCTGCGATAACGCCTCGCACATGCAAGATATCTGCTCCGGAGTAAAGTTACTGCTCGCGCTTCCCAGGGACAGGCCACCGATGTTTCCAATATTCGTGGACGCGTTGCTGGAGCTGCAAGTGGTCAGCTCCTGGGGGTACTGTGGGCTCCCGTTCGAGGTGGGCGTCAGATTTTGCGGATGGGAATGATGGGTCAGGGATAATCCGGGCATCGACGAGCTGTTGTACTGTCCGACCGATGCATTTCGATGCACGGCGCCCATCTGGCTGTTGCAGTCGCTGTTCGGCGATGACAATTGATCCGAGCAGTCGGACATCCTCGCTCGATTCGCCCGCTTCCCGCGAGACCGCGATCAGTCGAGGCGCATTTCTTCCAAGGTGTTCGCGGGATGAGTCTTCTTTGGAAATTTGGGGGTAGAAGAATCTTGAATGAGATTTTTGGTTGCTCGAGTCTCTTCTAGGATAGATGCGATAATAGATGATATTGGAGTACTCTGAAGACACTCTGGATGTCCTTTTGAGAGGTACTAGGTAGTTCTCGATGTAGTTTTCTTCGGCATGGTAATCACGATTAGAAGAATTGGTATGATTGTGTACAATAATGAGTAGTATCGCTTTTGATTGAAGAATGCACGAGTTAGACGAACGAGTCTTCCTCAAATTAAGTAGCCATCACACAGTAAATCACTTCTACTCCCTCCTGGAGGGCCTCCGTCGGCTCAGTTCTCTCCAAAACGCGTATCCTCGCTAACAAATACCTTTAAAACAAAGTTTTGCTCGTCCTTTAAGCACTGCACGAGGTGTCCGTCGGGCCAAGCTTACCCAGGCCAGGTAGCCGATCAGCGCTAGCTCGGCCGTCGCGTTATCGATCAGGGAACGGGAACGATTGCGTATCTACGGATGAATAACTCGTGACGAAAGTAAGCATCCGCTCGAACGATCGCCACTCGATGGTTGTTTGATCGGCCGCGCTTCATTCATGTCCCCGTTGGCCGAGTTTCCATTCATGAGTACTCGCGGCGACTTTCCAGGTACGCGTACTCCAGGTGAAACAATGACCGATGACGCGAGTCACCCAGACTTCTTCACTACTCGAACTGTGCACTGTCGTCGAACATCGTTGCGAACTTATCCAAACCACCGACACTGCGCGCTCCGGATGAAAGTTTGGCGATCGAGAGATCCTCTGTCCGACTCTACGCGAATGTAGATCGCGTGACGAGTAGTGTACGATCGTTTACGTCGCGGAGGAAGGCACTAACGAAGGATCTAGCGTGTTTTTTTCGGGTGAAAATCGTCGCGACGAGGCGCGGCAACGCGGTCGTGGTGCTACTGGTGGTTCGAGCGACGATGGTGGTGGTGCCACTGCCGATTATTTCGCACCGATGTCGACGTCGATGTCGTTGGTAGAGGACGAGGTCGACGTCGGTGCTAGTGGTGGTGGTGGCGTTCTCTCTTCCTCTTCTCTTCGCCCTCTTTTTTTTCGTCGCACGCTCGCGGAGAGGAGTGTGGAGCGGCGCGGTTCGTCGCGGTCCTCGGTGCCCATTGGTCGGCCTGGAGCGCGCGAGCTCGTCCCATTGGTCGGCCATGGGGGCGGCGCAAGCTTCTACCCCCGACGAAAGCCACCCCATTCGGTGCAAGCGGCTCTCCTGGCTTCCTCTCGGTGGATCCTCACCTGCCGACGTCCTCGACGAGTTCGAGAGACGATTACGCGAATCTCTCCCTGTACCCCCGCCACCCCCGGCGACCTGGTCGATTATTTCGCGACTTTATCCTCTGGAGAATGAAAAAGTCGAGGGCGAAATTTGCTCGCTCGAGGATCTCATTGTTTTTGGGATCAAGTTTGAAGGAAGATTCGGGGCAATTTTATTTAGGGGTGTTTGTAATATATTCTTCCACGGATAAAGGGAAGCTTTATTGGAGGAAAATTGGAGGATTCTTGGAATAATGGTTTCAGAAATCGTGGATGTTGGGAACGATAAGAATTAATTAATGATTGTTGAATTGGTTTCAATATTTGATAATGGAGAAAAGAAAGTTATAGGGTCCTTCCGCCACTCGGGAAAGCAGTGACGAAATCCTAAAATTATTCTTGAAATCATTCTACCATTTGATTGCATTGAGTAAACACTATGTGGAATGGTTTAAGAATTGATTATTCGAAATGTTCGAAATGTTTTCGTGGACCTTCCGTCCACGGCAAAGGCGTTCCTCTAATTCGTCGCGAGATTCCTTTGTGTGTGTCGTCTGAAACGCGTATTATCAACGATGGATGCGTGTGGTCGAGCGAATTCAGGCCGCGAGTTCGCCTGCGTCCCGAGAATATAGGAGGTGACCAATAAACACCGGAAACGGAACGCGTCAACGTTACCCTACACCATGTTGTGATTCTAAGCGGTGCTATCACGCCTCGCGTTCGACTAATTTCATAACAACCGACAACACTTCCCCGCCTTGTCCGTTGCGCTCTTTATCTCGAATTCTGTTCGCGACGCTTCTTTTTCGTTTCGCTGGAAAACAAATTCAAAGGTTCGAAAAGAATTGTTTCAAATCTAGGCTACCCTGGATGGCTTCGTTTCACTCGAAAATAAACGTAGAGTCTGATCTAATCGAAAATAAGTATGTTCGATATTTTTCAGTCGTAGCAGAGTGCGCTCGAGCGAGTACATTTCCAACTGGATTGATAAATTGAAGAATACTTGTTATAAATTCATTGTAATTCGTTCAAAAATACATTGGACTATGGTAAACACAACCGTGACGTTGCATAAGGGCATTGCCAAATGAATCCTTCTCGCGGGCCAACTGTACAGGCCCATATTTAAGGAATGTTTAATGAATCTATCATTCTTAATTAGACAAAATGAAATCAGGGGGTTTCGAGATATACCTTATTCTCTAAAGTTACTTTGAAGTTTTGAAAAAGCCTGTAAAGCGATCACTTGGGGAATTCCTATTGAATTCTGTCGCGTACTCACGAAATATTACAAATATTACACCATAATTACTCAGTGGTGGACAATCACTCTTTAACGACGAGAAGAGTCGCGCAGGCTGCCAGGACGTCGTCGTCCGTCGGCAGGAAGTCGTGGCTGGTCGATGAAAATAGCGCATAGACCACCGGGGTTACATAGATCAATGAGCGCCGATGTTCTGACAGACGAACGAAGATGTCTTTTAACAACCACCGAAAATCGTGATGTCCGCCACGCCTCGCCAATCCTTTGAATCCGCTCCGCCTTTTCCGACTAATTGCCTTCCGTGCGTCGCTCGACGTCGTTCCACCGTGTCGGAACGCGTTGCGTCGCGGGACTTTGACAAATCTCGCCCTGACTCGGCTTCCAACATCCAACGGTTGATTATGTTACGTTCGTGCTTCATTTTTCCTATAGAAACAAAATTCGATGTAATTCTTGCGAAGACACAGATTGGTTGCAGAAGGTAGTTAGGGCAATATTCTGGTGAACTGTGTACAGATCAAAGAACAGATCGATCCATGGGATCCAATATACATAAATTTCAGAACGATTAGATTCCTCGCACGTCGCGTTCGTTCGATGGTTGATTTTACACCGTGGTGACCGAATCTCCGCAAGGACGAGCATTTACGATTACGCGGGCCCTCGCGACCAATCGCTGCCCGGTACATAATGGTACGTGTTGGCAGTTAACAAAATTTGGTCTCGAGAAGGCGAAGTACGAATTTACGAATCGACGCAGGCAAATAATTAATGTACAAGGTGGTCTATTAAATCTTGACGAGTGTACTAATTGACAAAGCATGGCATTGAAGCTAGACCACCTTGTATTTAAACTATATTTCTTCCTTGGTTATTTAACTCTTCTTCTTAAACTAGATATTTATAGCGATCATGAATAAATAAATAACGTATCATTCTTTAAACATCGGGTTAAGTTTGAATTATGAAGGGACACATGTAAGAGGTGCGAAGGTAAAGTTGAGGTATTGGGAGCTTTTTAGGTCGAATTTTGGGTAGTTCCTCGCCATATGGGGCTGCTCGAGTGATTTTCGGCCACTCCAAAGCCCGTTTCGGAAGGAAAGTTGGAGTTCTAAGAACGACGAAGCGCATTTGTCACGCACGACACAATGGACGTTCTCCGTCCACACGACCAGGAAGTGGAGACGGAAAGACTGTATCTGGAAGAGTAGTCGCGGCAAGTTTATACCACGAAAATTGTGATAAAGAAACTGTCGACAAGAAAATTTGTTATTGATCTCGGATCGAAGTAAAATTGACCAACGAAATGAGGAATAGGGGAGAATGACTTGTTTTTTTAACTATGACAAAATTGTACGAAATATAAGAAGAGGATAGACGTGATCAAGCTTCTAGGATTAATGAAATCAATCACCTAAAAATCAAAAACTAAGTGAATTCTATAGCGAAGAACTCGAGCTCGATCAGGCCAATATTAGTGCGATATCTAAATTTGATAAGTTTAGTGTTTCGATGTGATCCAGAGCAAAGAGAGGTATGAAATCGCGGCGGGTAAGGGGATGCGAAAATTCTAGGCGACCAGGGGAGTCGCTGGGGTGTCTCCGACGAGCGAGGAAAATTGTTCTAATTTCGCACAGCTTCTAGACAGAACGATGACACCAACAGAAGCAAGACCCGATGATAGAGGGGCGGCGCCGCGCTTTGCGATGGCGTCTCCTTCGATTTGGTGTCGGATTTCCCAGCGAGCCGCCATTTTACCCGCTTCCTATCTGTCTCTCTCCGCTCCCTCTTTCACCTACCGCCCCCTCGCACCCTCTGGCGCGACTCCCGTAGGATAAGGACGCGCTTACTTATCAAAACGATCTCGGGACTCCCCGACCGCTTTTCTTCGTC
The DNA here is from genome assembly GCF_026283585.1 of Hylaeus volcanicus. NCBI lineage: Eukaryota > Metazoa > Arthropoda > Insecta > Hymenoptera > Colletidae > Hylaeus > Hylaeus volcanicus. The sequence goes on along the minus strand of NC_071976.1, from coordinate 31,923,991 downwards.
GTCCTCTTCGTCCTTCTCGCGCCCTCCACCCTCCTCCTTGTCGCGCCTCCTTTAAAGGATTACCGGGAAAATTGTTGCCCATTAAAAGTCGTTTACTTTCGCTGAGCGTGGTTTACTCCGAGCGCGATTATTAATCTGTCTCGAACGAAAATTGCAGACTATCGGACGGAAGCATGGAATGATGATATTTTTGCGTTGGGGGAGGGATCTAGAGTTCTGAAGTTGTAGGTGTAGCTGGGATTGATCCGAGTCCTAGGGAGACAATTTTAGTTGCTCCGATTGTAGGGCTGGTGGAGGGCTCGGTGCGCAAGATGTTGAAGTTTGATGCGTAGTGTGAACAACCCTTCCAATGCTGAATTATTTTTAGATAGTGATCTACTATCACTAGTGGGCCAATTTGTGGGATTTATCTGTGGACCATGTATGCTTTACTAAGTCTTCATTGCTGATGTGTTTCTGACTTTGGAAAACACTTTATCATGCACAGGTAGAGAGTATCGTAATATAGCACACCTACCAGTGCCTGTTCGAACCGGTTGACGCAGCTCGCGCCGATTGAGGCGGATCCGCGTCGACAGGGATCTGCCTCCAATCCCTTCCCTCCCCGTAAACAGGAACGATGCTGAAACTGCTTCGAGAGACTCGAGTAATAAACAAACTCGCATCCAAAGTAGGACCTTAATCTACCCAGACCCTAGTATACAAGATATTACTCGACACCCCTAGTATACCACTCTTTGACTCCTAGATGCTCCGAAATCTAAGCGAGCATTCCCCTACATCCACCAGACCCCTGCACTCCCCCTATCCCTTCGTGATAACTAGCTCGCGAAAAGCAGAAATCCTGGAACAACTCGAAGAGAACGTCAGGGGACAAGAGGCTGTCGAGAGACGGCTCCTCGGCGTTGGTCAGAATCCCGCCGTTTGTACCTGGACGGGAAGGTATTCCAAGCTCGACTCGCATTAGGTGGTGGACGCGGACAGGGCAGCGAGAGTGGGGGAAGCGGGTGGAAGCGACAGAGCGAAGCAAAGCGGAACAGAGCGGAGCCGTAGCGGCAACAACACCGGCACCAGCACACCGGGCGTCGTATTTCGCTGTACTGCGTTTAATTGCATTCCAAAATGGCTCTGTGCAAAATCGACCCGACGATCCCGTCGACCGTCCTCGTTCAGCCCCTTGAACCTCCAAAGCAAACGGCCCGGCATCTTCTCACGGCGCGTATACATTCGAACGAATTAAACCTGCCAGACTCCGACGCGACGATTCCCTGTGCAGTCGACGATTGTTCGAGTACAACAGCTACTGTTTCATGGAGAGGAGAGCATACGTGGAGAGGACTGCAATGAAGACCTTTAGCGATGTGGAAGATAGGTAGGAAGGTGATCTTTTTTTCGAGGGGCAGAAAGAGACCATTTGCTTGTCTATTTTTGTGATTAGGGCTTTTCGATACTTGATGTTGCAATGTTAGGTAGAGTATGGAAATAGGAATTGGCTGTTGTGGTTTAAAGCAAAGGGGGCAGTCTTGGTATAGCGACTCGAAAGCAGGTTTACCTCGTAACGAATCGTTTCCAACTGGTGTTCAGGAAAGTCGAAGTTAGGCGCCTAGCATTCGTTTTATTTTCTCAAGAAAAAATATCGAAGCCAGTCAGAAAATTAAGATCGTTCCTTCTCTCTACTTCCTCCTTCAGGTTCCCTAAAACCAGAACTCAAGAGCAATGTCATCAAGCTTGTCCTGCATCCAGCTTCCAGGGGAACATCGACGCACGCGAACGTTCGAATAAACCGAATAGGTTATTTTTTTTTTTTTTTTTATTCGACTGACGGGACCGATATCGCGACCGATCGAATCGAGCGACGCGAACGGTCAGGTGTATCTCGTATTTCCGTGTAAACGGTGTCGGTATGTCCGCGTGTACGCGGGCGCACGCCTCTATATCTATAAAATTCATATCGAGGAACAATAAGGGAGGTTAGGCTCGAGAGGACTGTCGTGTTGGTGGCCGTCATCGGACACCTCGTCGAGATAGCGGCTATCTTCGTCCGCGGCTATATAACGCATACGCGACAGCTAGAATCCGTTGACAATCGGTTCGGTTTATTTTTAGAAGCTGACATTCTTGGTGTACACAGGTGAACGACGTCCAGGGTATCGAGTTGCCCCAGGACACCCCCCCGGAATCATCCTTTGCTTCTGTAACCTCGTTCCCCCGACCTTTACTCTGGAAAAAAAGACAAATTTGTATTTTCTGTAAATATAAGAAATTGTTTAGTAGAAGGTGAAGGTAAAGGGGCATGAGTAATGAAGAATAATGTGGATACCTGTGAACAATACGGGGTTTTATCAAAGGGGTTGGACCATCAGGGGGTTGGAGTCCCACTCTCGTTGAAATAGATATAGTAGTATTTTTAAATAATTGGTTAGTTTATTATACTTTATTTAGCCTATGATTGATCGCTTTAAATATTCCGAGAAGAAACAGCTGGATTCCTCTGAAAACTAACTTTTTTAGGAAACAGTAAATACTGTCTCGTATCACTATCGAATCGAGGCATTGACTCCACTTTTCTCACTTTCCACTTTCGCAACCCCTTAGATCCAAGAACAAAACAGGTATATGACACTTCTATCTCCATCTCTACTAATTTCATAAAATCCTCTCTTCCAACCCAGAGTAAAAGTCTGTCTTCTTCCCTTTTTTTCTTCCAACCTTGGGTGCAGCTAAAATTGCTGCTATTAAAATCCAACCTCGATTCCAAAGCATCCCCCGTGTCCTCGCGATGCTTATCGAGCGGAGATTCGATAGAGCGTTCGAATAAGATCGTTCTGGAGGACGGGAGCGATCTCGACGACGCAGAAAGGACAAAACGCAAGATTCGCTCGATCCCCTCGCGACAATGAGATCGCGTTGGCGGGAGGATTAGGCGACGTAATCCGTCGGTTATTTCTCCATTAACGGGGCTGGAAAAGAGATCGGTGCGGGAGATTCCGGGGCTGGAAAAGCGCGAACAGGCGTGAACACAGGTAGCCAGGTTTGGGACCTTCCACGGAGAAGGCCCTCCTAATGCCCGAAAATATGCTCTTTATGTGTCACTGGCCACTTTATGCCACGGTTCCGTGTCACTGGTCCAGCGCGTTGATCCGACAGCGCCGTTGGCCTAACAAGAGTAACAACTAACGAGCCCCGCCGTGCGTGAGGTTTAATCTATGCGCGCGTGAATGCGCTTCTTCATTGGATCGCTCTTAGGCGCGATTGTTAGTTTGTTGGCAGAAGCTGAGTGTCGGGAGTTGATTTTCACTAGAGCTGAGCACTTTCACTTCTGCATTAGTTTGTGCTAAATAGGAGAGCTGAGAGCCACTAGAGATGAGCACTATCACTTCTGAGTTAACCACTAGTCAATCACTATCACTCTCGAGTAACGTTGCAATGGTATCATAATCTAGGTGTCCTAAAATCACACTCGAGTGATTTTAAGACCTCACGGGTCGATACAAAATTATTGAAAGCGATTTCTGTCCAGTATTTCGATCGACATATTCCACTGTGCATCGTCAAGGGAAAAACAACGTAATTTCTGCAGGTCTTTTCGACGTCTCGAGCCCCCTTTCGCTCGCTGGATACTTATTATTAGGTGCGTTTCCCGCGCGACATGTTTAGCTGCGACAGGGATGATGACAGTCCACCGTTCGAACTACCCTCAAATCACCGAGCGCGCCTAACTAACCGTGTAATCGACGATTCCGACCTATTACGACGACATCCTACGCGCTACGATTTCTCCCTGGTAAAGTACAGGCGGCTCGTCTATTGCGCCGAGCGATAGTAATAATTAACGAACCTTATTGTTTCCCGAGCGCACGCGCGTTTACCCTGAAATCACGGCTCCTTTAAAGCGAACGACGCGCGAATTTCGCCTCGTGTCACCGTAAATTACCCGGAATTTTCTTCGAATTTTGTGACACTGTAAGTTGGACTAGTAATTGAACTGGTAAAAAGGAAGACCTTCCGCTTGTTACGCTGAATCTTCCTTAGCTTTTCATAGATCCATTTCTTATTTATTCGAGCACTCTAGATAGCCACGTACCGTTTGACAATAGGTTCTTAATCGTTTTACTTCTGCGTATCTACTCTTACTCCTCATTTGGCACCACTGTTTGGTACCAAAGTATCGTCATCTTTCGAACTGTTATTTTTTAACCACGTTGCAGCAAACGATCGACATATCGTGCACTAGAGTAATTAATAATGATAACAGCGCTTTTTAGTTTGGTAAAAGGAGAGGTCTGTCGTTTGATCGCGAGCGAGTCGAGATTTATGGTGACGGCTAATTATTATCGGACCGATGCAGGGTGGAAGAGGCGACGTATGCTCGTCTCGACCGCAACGACGACCCTTAATCCACTCCTAGGGGGGTGGCGGAGATCGCGGTAACACGAATGCGTCGTCAATTATGTCGATTCACCATAGACGTCGAAATTGGACGCCAGACGCGCTTATTAGGGTTAAACTTCGCGGTGCTCGATGACGCAACGAACCCATCCTATAGATTTTCCGATCGTTAACGCCGGAAACAACAATCTTGCCGAAGAAATTTTCGTGACGGACGAGGATAAAAATAGATAATTAGATTTGCGCGAAGTGGGCAAAATAAATCATGACTCGAAGAGGAGAGTACTATAATTTATATAATTTAACCTAAATAGGAATTTATTTTACTCGGGAAACATTATCGGGAAACATTATTTATTTTACTCGGGAAACTTTGCTTTCAATATTTGTTTACACTGTTGCATAGTGCGTACAATTTGTAGTTTCCTGCACATTCAAATTTCCTATAAATTCGTAGAAATCCATAGCCTAGCAATAAACAATACGGCTAGTGTCTTACGTTGATTTTTGTATTGTTCCGGAAAAAGTTCACCTATCCTCGATTACTTTGTCCATCCATGGAACGAATCGTCGTGTTTTTAATGAACGTATTTTCTAGAACGCAACCTGAGCGTTACGTTGGCGAAATTGCCGAGTGGCGATTCACTCTGTATTTTGGTATTTTGATTTTAGCACGTTTAGCACGTGTCCTCGCGTCCCCGCGACTCTAATATAAATGCAACCGCGCGCATTCGGCGCGCTCTTATCTGCGACGGTCTGTGTCAGGTGAGTTTTGTGGGAAAAAAAAGGTGGACGCAGGTCCCCGGCTAGAATCGTCTTACGCTGACTCGCACGATTTATCTGCAGGTAATGTACGACTCTTGCAGCGTGGCACAATATGGCGCCCGAGCCCTACCGACTAGTTCTCACACTCGTTTTCGCGTTTCGACAATCGGGAAAACCGTTCGAGCCTTTCGATGTTAGAATCGCCACTGGAACTTACGTGTGTCTGTTAGAGATGGTGTAAGGTCTTTGAAATTAATGGAGGAAATTGTAGAATCTCCAGCAGTGATGGGCAAAACCCTAGGTTTGTCTCGTTTCCTCTTTTGAATATCTTCCAAAAAAAGAAACGAGACAAACACATCGACGAACTTCAGATTCATTCGAAGTCTAGGATTTTGGCCATCACTGATCTCCAGCCGCACCCACGAGGCACTCTTTGCTTCTGCTTTCATTGAATTGATTTTGAACAGACCTCTAAACTTAGAACTCTAAATTCCAAAATTCCTATAAATGCATAAAAATCCGCAGCCGGTAAAAAATATGCCTGACGTCTTAAGAATCGCTATTATTTATAAGTGTTGATTTTTCTATCGTTGACTAACGGATGACTAATGCTTGCAACTAAATAAAAAGTGGGAATTCCAGCGAAATTCAAGAAAGAAATAAAAGTTAATCCCTTTTATCGGGCCCTGTTGTAGTTTTGTTGTTTCCGATTCTGTCTCTTTCCCAAATTCTGTCGCTACGATTCTGGACTGGTTTCGCTTCCTGGCGCGCTCAGGCACGAGAAACGACAATAAAAGGCTTGACGCCATAGAGGTATTGCCACTGTTATACCGACAATATGTTCCGGATCCTTAATAACGACGACAGCGAGCGGTATTAAGAGGTATTACAAAGCGGGGACACTTGAATGCGCGTCGAGGAGGGTTCTCACTCTTGAAAAGAGCATCTGAACACAGAGAACCCTGTTGCCCCCTCGATGTTATTATGAACTCCCTCCCATTCACGCCACGTTCCTGTCTCGCCCCGTGCTCTCTCTTCGTCCTCTTCTCCGATCCGTGGACTTTCTCCCAGCCGTCTTTCTCCGTTGCACCCTCGTGGTCCCACCCCTGGTACACAACCACACGCTGCACACAACATCCGTGCGCGTGTATTTACCGTTTTTTGTCGGGTGCTAAGCCGACAACGTGCGAATTTTAAGGGGGTGATTCCGTCCGATTATCGATGGAGATCGCCTTTCTACGAAATCACCTGATTTCGCGCGCGTTGACGCGGATAAACGAGAAATAGGAGGCATCGTATACGTATTCGAGTTAATTTCAAAGCGAATCGTTGCATGTTTTCATTTCGCGTATTTAATGAAAATTCTCAACGCACGAAATGAAACGCATAGTCAATTCTACGAATAAAATGGTACATCGTACAAAATTTTTTTCGCGGCTCCGAGTGGTCGTCAGAAATGAAACCAGCCAAGAAATCGGATGTTCCCTTGGTCTTGTTCGATGATGGAAAATTCGTTTTTCGTAATTCACCGATAATTCTTGCGCCCAGGCGCCGCGACGACGACGTAAAAAATGCGAAACGAGGGGGAAGTTTCGCAGGTGTCGCGTTACATCATTGTATCCGTCAGGATGGAGCACCCCAATAGGGGCAGATACCACGCGTTCGCGTAAGCGCACGTAGGCGACGAGCGTGGCGTCGCCCTTTGAACATTTCCCCCTCGTCCCTGTGCGCGCGTATCGCCATCGGGGGATGGCTTTCAAACGATGAAATCGTCCATACCGCAACCAAGATTTATTTAATTAGAGGTTTCACCCTCGCTTCGACGCGCGTTGTTTATCTTCGCTGCGACAATGTCGAGTCCTGCCGTCAACAATCCAAATTCCTCCGTTTCTTCATTGTTTACTGTTCACATTATTTCCTATTCTCTTAGGCTTTGTATTTCTTATCCTTCTGTTTTATTTTCGAGAGAGTGTATCTATTAATAAAAACGAAGGTAAAATGAAAAAGAGGATTTGATTACTGGCCAGAATCGTTCCGAATAAAAAGAGAAACCACGTCCACGTATCGATTTATTCGCAAGTTCATCCAGCCATCCTTTCCACCTTTTCTTTTTTAAGGTATCAGCTCCAAAGCTCGCGATGTCTCCCTTACCATCGCTTTTACAGAAAATCGGGACAAACAAAAGTCGCAGCAAATTAAATTCCCTGGCCTCTTTCTTCTCCGTTCTTCTTTCTTCTTCGATGAAGACGGAGGAAAACCGGAAACGTTCGTTTACGAAGCGTTTCTTGGTCGTGTCTGTAACGGGAGCTCGCGAAGAATAAATTCGATCTGTTTCGCACGTAAACGGTTCGCAAACGCTTGCAACGCGACGGAAACACGCGACTTTCTCGCGGACCGCGCTGGTTGGCCGCCTACGAGCAAGAAGATGACGTATTCGGGACGAAAGCGAAACGCTGTTACGGCGATTCCCTCGCGCTGACCGCGCAGAAGGTCCAAGGCCGTCGTTCCTCTATCGGCTTATCACGACCAACTTAGCCAGACTGCATACTTACCACGCTGTGGGAATTGAGTAATTATCGCGTCACACCTCCGGGAATTGTATTTATAGCGTCTCCAGGAAGCGTCCCGACGCATGCACATGTGCTGCTGATTAAGACGGGAGATGGTTCAACTACTGCAGCATCGTATCCATTCTCCAACAAGGATGGACGAATAATCATTTGTGTGAATGAAAGTAGAGATTGTGCTGTTTCACGAAAAAAATCGACGAGAATCTCCACGCGCGTTGGTCGACTATATACTATACAGTTCAGATAAAATATCTTAAATAGGAAGCACAACTTCGGGAAATGGAAATGTTTCTACTTTGACTACTTGAAAATTGAAACAGTATTCGGTAAACAAAGAGAAGCTCCACCAAAGTAAACTCGACTGTAAAATTACCCCAGATCCGCGAAGATTTTATTTCCACTTTGTGCACGTGTCACATCAATTGCCATAACAGCTTTCTTCCGTTGGAGCGGCACGTTCGAGCTCGAGTGTCGAGCACAACTGGAAATTCAGACGATCCTCCGCAATTGACACTCGAACCCGGTTAGCATAATATTTGTTTTCCGCATTTACAGTGTGTTAGCCGGCGGCGCGCACCGCTCGACCGCAAACACTCGGGAACCACCGAGCTTGTCAAAATATATAGCTGCAATTCATTACCTGGGGAAGGTGTAGAATCCCAGGTAGCCGAGGAGGCGCCTTTTGTCCGAGCTAAATGGATTCCCAGCGAGCGACTGCCAGTCGATGCTTAGTACCGCTCGACAAGGTGCGAAGCACACTTTAAAGAGGAAACTCGAAGCCTATCCGACCATCAAAGGCGCGTTACGCGCCTCGAAATGCGCTGTCGTCTATTTTGACCGTCGCTTCCGATCGATTAGGCGCACTCTTTCGTAATTACAGCGCGATTTCTCGCAAGCCGATTTCTGATCGGTGACGATTCGAGGAAGAGGTAGATGCAATTTAACATTTTCTTATGAAAATATATATAATGCTAAAATTTTCTTTCCGTATAATTACGAGAGGGATATGGAAGCTATATAATGTGATATATGCATTAGTATTAGTTTTACAACCCGATCAAAATTCACGAATCCGAACCAGATTTCTTTTCTTTAACACCTGATATTCAAAATTAATTTTTTTAACTTCTTAATAAAAATTCTTGTCACCTATATGTAAGTGACGTGGGGATCAACGTGTTAATTGTTATTGCATCTTGTACTCGTTGTTTTTCTAAGAAATGTTAGTAGTAGCACTACTAAAGAACTACCAAGAGCGATAGACACCTATCTTTGAAATTAGAGAGGAAAGGGCTCTTTCGATCATTTTCTCCGAAAATGGTAGCAAAAGTTACTGCCAACTGAAACATTAATATTCCCTTGAAAGGAAGAGGATAGAGTATAAAATAAGGGAAATGGCGGTTGTAGATAGATCGTGAACGGGTTTGAGTAGCAAAAACCGAGGTGAGTCGCGGGAGACCAGAAGCCGCGATTTATTAGGCAAACCCTCGCGACGCGATGTCACGCGCGACGTAACTTATGGTTGGACGGCGATGCGGAGCAGCGATATACAGAGAATAGCCGTATATAACGAAGGTTATGGTGTTACCGGTGGATGGTGGAGTGGCACGGTGTCCAGTGACTCCCATGTCGGCTTGTTATCCGGACCGCCCCATCGTTATCTGCAATTACCCGAAAACAGCCCCTAGTTTATAAATTATAGACCATCCCCGTCCCCCCTGGCCGCCTTTCTTCCTTCCCTCTCGTGCCCCCTGGCTTCTGCCTCCAGCCTTCACCCGGGATTACATCTGTCATCAAACGCACCCAATTACGCTCAATTATCTTGCCAACCAACCCCTTCCATCCCGATCGACGAGATCTCGCGATGCTGCGTCGTCCATGACGAATGAAAATTAATTTCCCAAGCTCATCAGGCTTGGGGCTCGTTGGGTACAAATTTCTGTGTTTAATGACAAAATAAAATCGAAGATACATTACATATTCTTCGCGTCACTATTACGCGTTTCATTTTCAGCACTCTATATCACATCCTTCGCATTTTACTTAACTTACTCCTCGACTAGGAATATTTACACCTGATGAATACAGATAAGAGCATTCGAAGCGTCGAAATTATCCACGCGACACCTGCGATCCAGTAAAAATAAATACCACCCTGGTAATCGATATTTTGAAAATTACCCGACTACCAAGCATAGCGTCACCTTATATTAATTATCTTAAAAATTAATTTCTTTTCAGGTCTCCAAACATTCCCTTCCGTGAAATCGGTTCGAGATCCCACGCGAATGGCGTTCCTCCGTTAATGGACCAGCGCCAGGGCGCTGTTGGCGAGAAGTAATCCGTGTGATTTCCAGCGATTACCAACGGACATGGAAGCAGGCCACGTAAGATCCGAGATTAAGAGATGTAATCCTTGGTTAGCAGCGATTTTGTCGACTGCTCGTACTACCCGCAGCCAGAGGGTCGAGATGCACGCCGTCGACAATGCGATCGGCAGCCTCGACCCATTGTCGACGGGATTTCAATGGACATTGCGACAATAAACTATTGACAACTGTGCGTCGCGTTGCGTAAAGGCCCGGGAGGGTCGTCGACGGGCATAAGCCTGCTTGACTGTACTTTTCACGCCCTTTTCCACGGTCGTCCAAATTATTATGTCCCCGTGACCCTTCTCCGTCCGTAAACAGACATCTGCCATTACGAGGGCCACGATATCCGTGAAAATTTCACAAAACGACACTTGCGTCGACGTCGCGATCATTTATGTAATTACGAAGCAGTGAAGCGTTTACCATATGGTAAAGATCTTGGTTTAGTATCTCGCGTTGTTTTCTCAATTTTTACATTTGATTTTAGCGAAACCTGTCTAAGAGGCACTAGGTCGGGCCTGAATCGAGACTCGTGGGATCGATCTGTATATCATTTTCCAACTCTGGATTCACCTGATACAAGGCTCGAAGTTTTGAGAAGTAGTGGGGACGACCTCGCGCCTCTTAGACAGGACCCATTCAATCTCATGTCTTTCCTAACTGAAAAAGATATCCAAGTATCCAGCAACTAATTAAGACGTTGTAATGGTGAACAAAAATAAAGTAACGGAGCGAATGATAGGATGAGCGACTACCGCAACGAACTTGTATAACAGCCTTTATTTTTATCGATACGATACAATTTTTAATAGCCGCACGTTACTCACCGTGTCGCTGTATCGCGCAGAATCCGTAATCCGTCCTCTCCTACCGTGATGTTACAATAATTACTATGAGACTTAACGTTTGCAGAAATAGGTCAAGCGGTATGATTCGTAATTCGACTCAGTCCCACCGAAATTCTCGAGACTTAGCACTCTTCCTCGGCGTGTCCTTTCCTCCTACATTTCTCTGGTAAAAATGCACCACGTCGACAGTGTTCCACGACGAGTGCTGCAAAGTTACGGACCAAAGCCACTCCCCCGTTCGAACGACGTCGTCAAAGAAACGATCACTCGGAAACAGGAATCGATTCGTCATTTCAATGTTTTGATTTCCTTCTTATTGATATAAGTTATGCCACGTTTTCACTTGATTCGGGCAAAGTGTATTAAATTGCGTTTATTCGTGTTTCAGTATAGAAGCGACGATGATCGAGGAATAGGGTTTGTCTATGCCATTCTCTCGCCTATAGAACTCGACTGCGATGGAGAGGAAACCGTAAGTAGAAATTGACTACCAAAGGAATTTCGATCTCGTAATAATTATCGTTCATAATTATGTAGTATAATAAAGGTTCAATAGTCAGGAGGGAATTTTATTCGCTGCGATTCAGTTGCATCGTTTAGGTGGAAAAGGGACTAAAGTGAGAACACCGCCATTTGTATCGAAACAAATTCTAACGTTTGGAAATCTCTTCTTGCATTACGGAACGTTCAAATGGTGATCCTTAAATCCTTAGATCGCGTCGTTCGAGTGGGAGAACGGCCTAACTCGTATCCGTTATTAACGTCTATGATAAGATTGGCTTTAGCACAAAAATACACATCTTCGTAAATTACATCTAGACCATCCCCGTGATATATAATACCGTATCGTGAAGTAACTTCGTTTCTTTGTCTGATGGTTCGAAAAAAAAAAAGAAAAAAAGGTTGGAACGCTGAGCCATCTCGCGATCGACAGAGAGATCCGATCCACGGCGCGCACGCCTCTCGAATTCCTCGAATCGCGCGAAAAGGGAAACACATTCCATCGTTCTGCCGACGCTGACTCGCGAATCGACGACGCCCAACGACGACGCCTAACGACGACGTCGACTTCGTCACAGAAATACGATGCACGACATATCCATAATACGTATATATGTATGTATATATATATGAATATGCATTCATGCATGTATGTATTTATATATTTACACACGAAGTTTCAACTTTAATATGCACTTGGAAGACAGAGGTCATATGTTACGCACATATCGATAATTGTAAATTTATACGCGCAGCGTATGCGTTACACTTAGGTACGCCGTTGCTCCTTAACTATAACTACATATGTACAGGGTGGTCGAAGACAAATGCCACGAAATTTAAGTGTATTCCGTAGCAAAAGAAAATTGCGTTTGAGGATTTTTTTACTTTGTGACTCGTAAAGAGGGTATTTAAGTTCTGCGCTCTCGTGTTGAGGTCTCGTCAGGTTTTGAGTCTTACTAAAAAGTTAAACGAGCTTCTCAAACTTGTCGTGCCTGTTCAACAATTACTGGCTCGTTTTGTTTCGGTACATAGAATCAGCTGTTAAAGTCCCCGACACCTGTCTCCGAACACCCTGCGTATCCAGCGTGAATTGGCGGATCGTTCGACGTTATCCTTCATTGTTCTTGATATTCCTCCTCTTGGAGGCGCTCTTTTCACTTCGAACTTACGTAATCTTGATATGAGGGTACCCGAACCCCCCATTGCACTACTGCAAATTTTACAGGACATTCCACCTCGAAGAGGACTCTGCTCAAAAATCAACAAACACCGATTAATCTCTCTTCCGAAAAATCGAGTAGAACTCCAGCAACGGAGGGTCCGAGATCGTTAGCGACGATGTTCCTCCAAGAACGACTCCATACGCTGACGGATCGTTGAAATGGAACTATCCATCGACTAATAATGAATGCACGCGACATATTAAAGAATCTTCAAAAATCATCGCGCGATCGTCGAAGCTCGCGACGCTAGAAAACTGCGAAATAAGAGCGACACCTTCTCCGTCCTCCCCCGGTGGCGAGGGTGGTCTCGGCGTGAAAAAAAAATGCATCGAGTAATTCACTCGCCAGCTTCGTCGATCGCCCAAACATATTTACACGATATGTTACATCGAGAATTATTAGATAGAAACGAAACGAGCTACTCCAGCGATCGTTGCGCACGCGTAGGAACTGCCACGAGCGACCGTCGAATTGTAAGACTTTGCTTACGTCTCGATACAAGACTCGACGACTCGGACGTAGACGAATCCTTCGAGGAATCCTGAAAGGAACCTTGTAAGGTCGAAGCTGCCCGACGCAACGATCGCTGAATACAGTATTTACAGGACAAAGGGCGAGATAAACTATCGAAGCAATAGATTAGGGCCGCGATCGACGCGAAAATGTCCCGTCGCGAACGGAGTTCGACGAAACGAGACTTCTAAGAGTTCTCCAGCTGCCTGACAGGGCGTTTATTTCGGGGTCACGGAGGCGTACAACGCGAATCATAACCCAGTGAGTGGAAGGAAGCTCGCGAAACGAAACGTTGCGATGCGTCGCGTAACACGACGCCCCGCGTCGGTGCGCGAGGGATACACGATGCCTTACGAAAACTTTAAGCAAACCGCGCCGGTTTGCGCTCGATGGAAGAAATATTGCGCGAATATACGTGTCACGGCTATCGATGAGGATTATTGGAAAGGTGATTAGGATTAGGACCTGACAGGGTTGAAACAAAAAATGGAATCCTTGAAACTTTTGGTTGCTTCGCGATGGAGAGGAATTTCGCATTGGAAATCAAAGGATATTGGACAGGATTTTATGACGATGATTAGGAGAACAGATTCGAACCTAACAGGATTCGAGAAAAAGTGAAACCCTTACGGCTTCGTCCTTGGTTGCAACGCGAAGGAGAGAGTCTCGTTTTACCTTGCAAACCAAAGATTAAATCAACATTACATCTTGCTTGATTATGAAAAAGACTTTGTTTAGAGAAGAGTGAGTCGACTTCCTCGAATTAAAAGGCTAGCAACCACCCTCTGGTTTCCCAACGTCCTCATCGAGATTTCCACGGAAACGGAAACCTGAATCGATGTTGAATCTAACAAAATGGCGATTGCTATCCTACAAATGAACGCAGTCTCCTCGCGAACTCCTCTGTTCGGCTACCAACGTCGACGAACCTTTGGATGAGACCCGTTTGGGTTTCGAAATCCTTGGTTAGATCTGATTATGGAGTAGATCCATCGACCAGGTTGGAAACGGTCGTGGCTCGAGGAAGAGGATTCGACGACGAAGAAGGTACGGTTTGTCTCGTTTGGGAGTGTCGGTTGTCCTCTGAAGTAGGTCTCGCGTGTTTCTTCGGCATCCGGGGATTTATTCCATGGTGTCGTACTTGACCTTCTTCACCTTGAAGTAGCGATAGGCCGCGTAGCCGGTGATGGTCAGCAAGACTGCAGCAGCCAGGGTCGAGCCGACCGCCACTGGGGCGGTCTCGTCTCGAAATCCGCGGGCGCCTAGCGATGTGCAGGAAAACTCCGTTGCGAATTCATTGTTCTTGAACTTGAACGGCTGCAGCTTCATGTCTCTGCAATTACAGACGAAAGTGTGAGCACTTTTGTTCGAGGTCTCTAGGTAAGTTGGAGGAGGAGGACTGGAGGACCCTGGATGGAGGAGGACTGGAGGACCCTGGATGGAGGAGGTCTGCCTTCGTTGTTGGGTGAATATTCTTGAATCGACATGGAGGTTATTTTAGATGATTGCACTGTCTCTGAGTGTACTGTGTTTAGGATCGGTGTGGGTGAACAAAAATTCTGTGAGTAATTTTATGAGTAATTTTGTGAGAATGACGCCTCTGAAGATTTCTTAAGGGAAGACAATATTTAGTGCATATCTAAAACAGTGAGAAAGATCGTGATTGTTAAATTGTTACTAGAATACACGAACTGTATTTTCAAGAAATCAACCAATTCCTGATTAAGACCGATCGCACACGAGCGCAACTGATCAGTTTCAAACCACTCTGAATCTAAAGTTAGTTGCATGCGACCGTGGATCTAGGCAAAACAAAGATAGTGGAGTAGGTAAAACAAAGAGCGCAAACGATTTACAACACTAATTTCAAATCGGTTGCGCCCGTGTGCGTTCGGCCTAATTTGTGGAGTCTGTAGAATATATCGAAGGAAATGTGATGGATCGGTATACCTGAGCAGCACGCTGGCATGATTCTTGCCATCGGTCAGGGGGATGATCTTCTCGTCTATGCAGGAGTACGACTTTCCAACGGGCGTGGGGAACAGCATGGCGGCGTGCTTTTGCCCCGTGCTCAGCCTGATTGTCCTGTCTTGAACGGAAAGAGAATTGGAATCAGTCCAAGATTGTCACGCGACCGTGGAAACCTTGCTGCACTCGACTCACTTGGCTCGTCGATGTGCTCGAAGTGTCGATCACTGGAATTGTAGGTCAGCTCAATTTTCTCCACGTACCATCGCTCCCCACCTGGCGTCTAAAAAATTCAACGAATGATTGTTCGCAACTCTAATTACTTGAGAAGTAATAAAACGGCCGGTTTCTTCTATAATTCTTTCCTAGGATTGAATAAATTTAACGAGGAACGTTGAATTTTCTTTTTCGTTTAAGATTCGCCAAAGGAATCAAAGAATTAAACATTCCGTTCTTCGACTTCCATGTAAAAAGTTCATACGCCGCCCACTCGTTATCGCGCATACTGGATTAAAGCAGGTATACAATTGAATAATCGCACGGTAGATGCAATCGCGTTTCCCGGAGGCTAATCAGCGAGTAATAATAATGATCGTCGTGTCCCCGGTGGCGTGTTAATCGCGAATAAAAGAGTTTCGCGCGTAGGGCCAACGAGCAAATCGTCGGGAGGCCTTCGTCACGCGATCAACCGAAATGGAGAACGGAACCGGCCGACTGTACACCGTGGCCGAAGTGAATCGTGGAGAATAAAAGGGCCGACGCGGCTATCGATCTCCCGTTCGAAACGAGCGTTTCGTGTGCAGGTTGAAACGCAGCCACGCAGCTTTCGTGACCTCGATGGCAGACGGTGGAACGATTGGCTGTTCGCGCAACGATAAAAAAGAAAACCGTGGACAAAGGGTAGGAAAATTACATCTCGCGTGTCATTTAATGATCTTCGTACCTTGGCGAAGCTCCACGATAGGACGAACGCGTCCCACTTCAGGGACATCGTCACCGTGGTCTCGCTGTTGCAGTTACCGGTCACTATGGCGTTGTCGGGGACGTAAATGCTCGATTCCTGTGAGAAAGGTTCGTTTGGATCTTGTTAAGACTCTACTTCAGCTCTGGTTTTTGTTGGAAATGGGTAAAATTGGATACGCGATTCCGACGAGGAATGGGAAAGTAAACGCAACGTACTCGATCTTCCCCGAGTTTCGTCCGGTATTTCACGGTGATCAGAGCGTCCACTTGCAGAAGGATGCAGGCTTGTCCATTGCTGCCGTCCAAACGATACAATGGCTGCTCCGCGGAGAACGTCCTGTGGGTTGTCGTCGTCGTCGTCGTCGTTGTCGTCTCCGCGGGTATCGTCGTCGTGGTCCACAGCTCAGAGTTCACCACCGGCTTGGAAATATTCTTCACGTTACATGTTTAAATAACGAAATCGTAATCCAGAAATTAAAATTATTTGAAATGACACGAGCGCGAGTATTATACACCTATAGAATGAATTATACACCTATAGAATGAATTTCGCCAAAGTATTACGCGAGAATTTAAAAATATCAACGAATGGAAAAATTCATCATGAGGGTATTAATCATTGGGTTTACTCTGTGTACACCGAGACAGCGTATGCAAATGCTCGACGAGCAACAGGCTGTACTTACACATAGCTTTGGAGCAGCAATCGATCGCGATCTACGATCTTATCGGGGTTAAACAGCACCGTCTTCGACTCTATATTTAACGAATTATCTCGAATGCAAATCGTAGTGCACACTATGAAAACATGATACACCTGCTCCGTCATAGTGCGCTAAAGCCTCCGCCATGAATGCATAAGTGAAACTAAAATCGAATAAAAACAATGGTGCTTCCTTTTTGTTATAGAAGTATCGACGAAACGCTAAACGTTATCGCGGACTAATGCTTTAATCGTTGAAATCGGTGTTCCCATGTGCAAACACCTACCATTAACGCCAACACAAGGCCTGCTCCCTCGACAGCGGGAAAAGGTCACATCCTACGAATCAATTTACATAATTGCTCCTCCTGTACATTACAACGCGTTTACTATTTCCGATGCGTGTATCGATCGCGTACAAAGTCCCACGCAGACTTCCGCAACAGTGAAATATTTATTTACGGTCGCGACAAGTCCCTTTCGTCCCTCGAGTCGGGGTTAAACGGGGTTGGATTAATGTTCGCCAGTGAGAAACAACCTTGACAACGCTGAAGACCAGAGTCGAACAAAGCTTCCCCGTCCTTGATGAATCGCATAACGACGAAGGGGACTAATTATTAGAATCATCGTGCACACTGGGTGGCGCTGGGAGAAGCCCTGTTCGGTGGTCCTTGGACCTAGGAGGTTCTAGGCGCAAGACTCTCGGGCACTATGCGCGGAGTACGCACTCGCTGTTTGCGTTTCTAGAGGGTGATTTTCTTAATTCTTACCAGGGGTAGCTTGGAATTGGAAACGGGCAGATCGACGAGGACTTGGACCGCCCTGCGTGTCGTGTAGAGTTCGTCGTTCAATCTCAGCGGCGCTGACGAAGGGCTGGGGACGCTGAACGCCGTGCTCGAGACGCACCCTGCGGGGAATAAATTCGTTTGTTTCTTAGTCGAAAATAATTTCGCAGTTTATCTGCTTCAGACCGAAAGCATTTCCGAGGTGGTTGACTCCTTAAGGGCCTCGCACCGCACGCTTATCGCGCGAAATATTTGGAGAAACGTGTCCCCTATCTTTCCCCGAGACCGGTGATACGTCACGCGAGTAGCCTAAGTCACGCTAGGATTTTTACCCCTCGAGACGTGGATCAACGATCTAAATGGAAACACCGCACGCTCTCCGCGCGAAATGAGCGGTTGCTCGAGCGACGATCGCGATCGAGGAATCGAGAAGTCGCGATCTCGCGGAACTTTGAACCGTAAACGAGACTCGACGAATGTCCGTGACCGGTGCTTATCGTTTGAAACATGTTCGATTGTTAAAACATCTGTCGTTGCTAGTTTCTAGATTGGTTTAGGTTGATTTGAATATTCTTGTTTCTAATAGTTGGAATATTGAGGACGATAGGGGGTGGTTTTTTCAACTCGACGTTGGAAAAGAAACCATCGCGAACCTTGTGATAGTCTCTTCAACCCTTCTCAATACCTTAAACAAATTTAACAGAGCCATCTTCTACTTTTGTTCTTCAAACGTTCCTGATCTTGAGTCAGAATCACACGAATCTAGCTAAAATAAAAAACTAGTAATTCTATCTCCATGTGTCTCAAGAATCAGGAACAAGAAAAATCAATTTCCGCGTTTGATAAAAATATCTCATCGCATAGCCAACAACACAGACCAATGTAAACTGCGACATCAAGATCACTCCCATGTTGAGTACACCTCGATTAACGCTAAAACCCCGTTGCACCAGAGATGGACCAAATTCGAATAACAAATAATACCAATTTCACTTACAGAATAAACTCGTATGCTCACAAAATTCTTACAGAAATCTTTTCGTTCCGAATGTTCAAGATACAAGTAAATTAACACGAGCCTCGCTGCAACCTTGATTCACGAATAACGATTTTATGAATGACTTTAGTCTACATTTGCTCGAATAAAATTCTGCCCATCTCCGGTTACATCGGAAGTTGCGTCACGACGAAACCACTGGGCTTTCTGTCGCAGAACCAGTCGGTCGACTCGTGCGATTTTACACGGACGCGCATAGTATCCAGTCGAATAAAACTCACACAATATGATGATCGCCTTGGCATAGTCCACGCGACGCGCCATCGTCCCTAGTTCAGTGTTCCGCGATAGCTGCCGCTGGAAAATCACGACTGGATAGCGAGAATCGGGGGAAAAAATACGCCTGCTCTCGGCGCAGTTCCACGCAAGACGATTCTACCCAGGCGACGTTCGCGAAGCTTGTGAGGCGAACGAGAAAGCTCAGGCGCGGACGGATCGATACCAGAAGCTTTCAGCATGCGCTGCGATGTCTTTCTATACAGGGTGTCCCGCTAATTGTCCCTAAGTGTCCCTTCCTTGCACGGAAGGGAGGAGGATGATTCTGCAAACAAAAATATATTGAAAAGAAAAAGTAAGATTCTTCTACATAAGTATATATTCTTGCTTACATTTTAATTTCTTCGTGGAGCGTAAGAAATACTTGTTTGGTTCTGAGAATAATCTCTACATTGTGTAATTGTTTAGTATAGAACCTTTAGAGGCCTAGAGGGAATCTTTAAATGTTTGTTTACCATGTCTGTCGGCACTTAATGTCTATCAGATCTCAGCATGCAAACTAGTGGCGCCACTAGTTTGCGTGCTCACCGTTCGCAGAGACCTCACAACCGGAAGCACTCAACAGAGTCGACGAAGATCGAATAGGAAGACACTTATCCTCTCGCTTATCCTCCTATTCTGTGCAACTAAATTTAATTGTACAGTCTTTGTTTTGAAAGGATTCGCCCCATCCAGGTTGAGCTGCAATTACTAGATCATCCTGTATATGGGTGTGTGAAGAAACAGGGTTCTCTCGTTCAGCGATTCTCTACAGGATGGCGTTGCTGGTGACGTCGGGCGTCGGCGTTCCTCTTCATTCACTCGATGAGTTGGAATACGACCGACCCTTTCGAATCGAACCACCTTCGCCGCTGAATGAATGGCCTTCGCGCACAGATCTCACCATTGATAAGGTCGACCAACCAGAATTGGTTCTCTGGAGTTTTTTACAGATGGATCGAAGCATCGATTTCCGGTTTCGTGGACTGGCCCGGTTTCATTTCCGCTAGGTATTGTATATTGAGTCGAAAACGGAGGAATGTTCTCCAGCCTCATCAAAATTTCACGAGGACGGAAGGAATATTAAACCACGGTTGATAGAGTGATCAAAGAATTAACACTCGTTAAACATCCCCTATTAAATTGTTGGGGTGTACTAGAAAATATTGTGCTAGGTTTATTAGAATATTACAGATGCATTAATATCGATGACTGCGTACTGAAATCTGGTGAGAATGACCTCTGGGGTGAGGGGTATCTCGTACTCGAAGAAGGCAAAGCACGAAACAGAATTTTCAGAAAACATAAAAACCCCTAATCTATATAAAATATTATTCAAGGTTAATATCTCCAACATTTTGGATCTCCCAATCCTACTTTCAATCCTAACAGAGTTAACAATCCTATCTACCTGTTCCCTTTCCCTCTGTATCATTCTTAAAAATAGCCTTCGCGTTATTAGTATGTTACGCCGCGTTCACTTTCATCCGATTTGCGTAAAAAGGACGTTATAGTAATAATACTTGGTGAAAGTTTCGAGAGCGACCGTCCCGCGATCAGTAAATACGTGAGGTATGGCACCACACGAGACCACCCCCGCACGAAATTAAAGGGCACGAGAAACGATGTCGCAGGACAGATTTGGTGCATCGGAGCATCGCGTGGGCGGTTGGTCGCATGGAAAGTTCCAAGTTGTCGTCGTTATACGGCATTTTCCGACGAACTTCGGGGAAGTTTGCGCAGGTGACCAGGGGGAGGAGGGGGGGGGGGATCGAGGGAAGTAAATCGAAGATAAATTTAGTGTCTACGTTAACTGACTAAGCTACAAATGGACGCTTTCTTTGAAAAGGACAAAGGTTCGAGTCGGAGAGTTATTCTTGCTTTCTGGTAACTCATAGGCGGTATCTTTAATGGGGGACTCAAGTCTATTGGATCCTTAAAGAGAAAAAATTACATTAGGTCCTCTATTTCTGTTAAAATAATTTTGATTCAGCCATGGGTTTATCGGTCCTGGAAAATAAGGCATTTGGCGTTAGACTAGCCTTATTACACGTACGTCTATGAGTAAGAGGGCACTCAAGGTATGTTTAGCTTGACGTTTACACGTTGCTTACGTCGTACTTTTTGTCATTCTAAGTATTTCAAGAACAGGAATGACGTCACTACTACACACGTCATCGCTCATGCTTCGTTCATCGAGGTAAATGCAGAGAAGTTGTATTCCAAAGCAATACATTCATCGTAAATTTCAACTTTTACATAAAAGAATTAAGGTACAAATGAATTCATTTTGTTTTTGAACTTATTTCATGTTCCTATGAGCTTTTCCGAATTAAATAATAATGCCTTCTGTAAAGCACAGCAAATGAATCGCAATTTAAATATAGTTCTCGGAATACCTCAGTAGATGACGCATGTGTACAAGAAGAGAATTGAATAATTCGGACGATTTCCCGTTAGATGTCGCCACATGTGTCCCGTTGCGCCATCAACAAATTAGTGCGTTATTGCCGGTCGCGATTGTGGTTAATCAGATAGAAGCAAAACAACGCGATTTTCCTGAAACTTTTTCTGCAAATAAGTTCGACTCCGACGCGAAACCGTGAAAATACGTAGTTAGATTCAATTTTCCGTTCGAAGGATCGAGAATTCATGACTGACAAAAGTCGTTAACGTCTTTTTCGAACAGAAGACTATGTTCGCTCTCAGAGTAAGGGACGAGAGGATACCACGAGTCGAGTGAACGTCGTAGTGAGAAGAGAATTGTTTCTGATTTCCAGGCGACGCTCGCCGATCGTTTACCAGTTGCCGTCCTACTTCGACTGATCGTTCAGAATCCCCTGTCTGGATCGAATTTTGTCACAGCTGTCAATCCTGAAGCAAGCATGTCGTTCGAGGTTGAAAAACGTAAGGCACGCTTTATTTAAATTTTTTTTTAGTTACGTAAAGGTTGATAGTTTCAATCGTACAAGTTTGCATTTTAATTCTCGAATCGACATTGTATCGATACAAATCCTACGGAAAGCGCGTAGAGGTATTCATTATGATTGTCCTCTTTTGAATAGAGAAATTCTTAACCATGCCAATGGAAGAGAAAAGGAAATACTATAAGGGAAGCATTACCACGTTAGATCAAATTCCAACATGGGTGGACTATTGGCATAAAAATAAATCCAATATCGGCTTGTTGACACTTGAGAAAGTCGAGAAAGTTGACAACGAGTTAGCTAACAAAGTTTCAATGTGGCAGGGTGATATCACATCTCTAGAGATAGACGCTATCGTCAATGCTGCAAATTCTAGACTTCTCGGTGGTGGAGGAGGTACATAATAAATATTAAATAGCAAAGCTAGAGGAAGGAATATACGACTCACTAAAGGGTGTGAAATATTCTTTAGTTGACGGAGCTATTCACCGAGCTGCAGGACCAAATTTAAAGAAAGAGTGTGCAACTTTGGGAGGATGTCGCGTCGGAGAAGCTAAAATAACCGGGGCTTATATGTTACCCTCAAAGTGTTAGTATGCACAACAAGGTACAAGAGATAGATCTTTCATAGATGTAATATTTTAGATGTCATTCATACGGTTGGCCCGCAAGGGGAAAAGCCTGAAAAGTTGAGGGAATGTTATGAAAATAGTCTCGCCTTAGCCAAAGAGAATAAATTGCGCACAATAGCATTTCCTTGCATATCAACCGGAATCTATGGATATCCGCAAAGACCGGCGGCCAAAGTAGCTTTGTCGACGGTCAAGAAGTTCCTACTCGACAACAAAGACGCAGTAAGATTTTCAGAACAGGATATCGTTTCGAAATATTACACGATTTCCGCAAAGAACCGTCAGGTTACTGACGAATCTCTTAAACTTCCAGGTGGATAGAGTTATCTTTTGTCTATTCCTTAAAACTGACAAAGATATATACGAGGAACTGTTACAAAAATATTTTGCTACCGATTAGATATCTGCTGGCAGAGGTGTCGTCCTATATTTTCGAACGAAATTTAGAACGTACGTTATAGGGCTGTATCGAAGTGCGTAAAATAATATACTTCGGAAAATATCAAAAAGACGTATTCTTTTTTAGGCGTCCCCCTTATCGAAACACCCAACTACCGTCAGATAACTTTACATTAATTAGAGTACCAACTAATTCGAGCACTGTTGGAGCGTTTTTCGAAATCTATACAGGGTCTCGAACTTGGGCTAACAAATGATCGCGGTACGGTAGGCAAGCACTTTACCAACTACGCTACACTTTTGGCAGAGCTCGTCAGAATTTTCTTTGAATAGTAGATTACAAATAGAAACTCCGTACAGCGATATATTCGCAATGTTTATTCGATTAAACGATTACTTGGTTAACTAACCGTTCCATCGCATGACGAACCATTGAACATAATATTTCGATTAGGAGAATCAATAAACTTATGTTCGAATTGCATCCTTGGCCCTTTATACCCAACCTGACTTGCGTTAATTTATTACGATCAAATTGATATTTAGGTTTTTATAATATTCAAACGAATATTCCATATCCTCTATTTTTAAATCGAGTCTTGAGTAAGAATCTTAAGTAATAGATTCGAAATTCTGTGCCTACATAAGAATTTTGTTTATATTTTGAGAATGGTTTCTGTACTTTCGCAGGTTAACAAACCATCAGAACTTTAACGTTACATATCTCGCGAATCAATAACCGTACTGTTATAAAATCATAATTATTGGCTCCAGTATTTCAAGCTCCATTCTTGCCCTAAAACCTCGTAGATCAGTCAAGCTCCGAAGAAGAAACTTCGAGTTGATGTTTTCTTCCGAGGCTATCGACGGTTCAAAAATTCGCGGTCGTAGTATTAGGAATCGTCGCTACGGTGGCGACGCAACTTTACAGTTTGTCCGCATCGTGTCTCGGGCCGACGACGGCGCGTCGCCATCTTGAAAAATCGAAGTGTGGTAATGTCTGTATGTGATAATAGGTGGGGGACGGTCGTTAATGTGGTGCGTCTCGTACGGAAAATCTGTCACAAATGGGTAAATATATTTTGTATTGAAGTCGTTAGTTTGGAGGGCCGCCCGGTCTCGTGGGTATCGCGTCGACCGGAACGACGATACGCTGATAAAAGAAGCACACCCATAGCCCTGTGCTAGTGTTCTCTCGGCGATCTGTCGTGGCGAAGGTGCGCTCTCCCCGAGTGAGAGATCGCGGCTAGTGAGCAGT
This sequence comes from Hylaeus volcanicus, assembly GCF_026283585.1. Taxonomy (NCBI): domain Eukaryota; kingdom Metazoa; phylum Arthropoda; class Insecta; order Hymenoptera; family Colletidae; genus Hylaeus; species Hylaeus volcanicus. Next base: position 31,899,860 of record NC_071976.1, on the reverse strand, counting down.
GCGTGAGCCCGTTAAGGGAGTACGGTGTGAATTTAGTGGATCCCTTGTACGATTCGAACGTTGAATCGATCCTGTGGTACGAGTAGCGAGTAAACGCGACGTCGTTGCATCTTGGAACGTCGCGAGTCGCGGAGTGTGTGCGTGCCGTGCGTGTGCCGCATGAAAATTCACGGATACCTCGGCCCCGTGAAGTAAAGAAACGTTCGTGAAAAGGGGTAGAAATATCGTGGGTTATCGACGTTACGGGGACGTGGGTTGCGTATCTGTTCGGTGGGTCTCGTTCTCTCGGACAAGGCGGACGTACGGACGGAGTCCCGTAATCCTGAATGGCCGCCGCCACCGCTTTCTAGGTTACTGACGGACACCCAAAGAGAGCGACGGAGAACGAACGAAGAAGGACAGAGACGAACGGCGGCCGTGAGAGCGAGAGAGTGAGCGCTAGGCGTAGAGAGAGAAAACGACCGAGACAGAGAGTGGGGTGGCAGTGCTCGCGACTCCATACACGACCGAGTACCGATGTGCGCCCACCGAGGTACGCGATCACCGTCTCCCGGCTGTATTTCTCGCGTTCGTCGCCGATCCCAGATCGGAGACTCGCTGCATGTGGCAGACGAGGCTTAAATCGCTGGTGCTGCTACCACCGCTGGTGCTGCTGCCGCCGCCACTGCCGACTTCCACCGGTGTCCTACCTCGTCGCACACGTCGACATTCGACGCCCGAGACTTTACCTTAGATAAAACGAAACGCGTGCTGCTCCCGCGTGTATATGCATCTCGACGCGTACGTATTTTAACGGACAGAGTGTGATATATATCCCCGAAGCGTGTCGCGTCCTACCTACCTACCGAGCAGTAAGTGGGTGTGGGTTTCTCGGTTCGTATGGCTGGCGTGTGCGAGTGCCCGTGGCTCGCACGTACGTGCCCCGTGTACCTGCGTTCACGCGCGCGTGTGCCTATGTATGACTGCTCGCTTATGTGCACTATCGTGTAAGCGTGGTAAGTATCCAAAAAATCAGGCTCCCGTCGCGACGGGGAGGGGGACGTTTGCCAACGAAGAGGCTCCTCGCGAGTAGTTACTTGGCTTTCCTTCGTTTTCTTCCTACTCTCTGTCTCGCGATTTGGCTCTGAAAAGGCTTCATTCCCCTCCCCTCCGTTACCACCGTTGCTTCGCCTTTTATTTTCGCTCTGGGTACTCGCCCGTGCACTCCTAACCCCACATTTTCGTCACTCGTCTGTCACGATCGCGCACGCTTCCGGAGCGCGTTTTGCTCGTTGACGTCTAGCCCGTATCGTTCGAAATCGTCATTCGTAAACATTCGCTCTACGCCCGAGCTTTAACGGTGAAACGAAACGCTCGTTGCGTTTCTTTCGAATCGTTCGTCGACCGGCTCTCTGCCACGCGGTTCTGCTTCACTTCCGTTCAAAAGACGGAACGATTTAACTCTTTGGGGTTAGGTTGTTCGAATCTCCCATATTTTAGATGTAACGTCTTATTCAAAGTTTTGACACTGTTCTTCCGGAATACTCGAGTTTTCTTTTGAATCGCGTGTCTCGAAGAGTTCGAAGTACTAGGTTATATCTACACTCGCGACATGGAAAAACTATACAGAAGAAATTTTACCAGATAATTGTCTAGAATGAAGATAAAATTGTAATAACAGATGAATGCGAAACAAATACTTGGGGAAACGTTATTTTGCGACTCTTATTAAGTCTCTAGAAAGAACGCGTATGTACTGCTGATCCGACGCTCGGTATCACGGCGGCTGTGCGTGTTTGCACGCGTTCGTTACCAGAGACGAATAGGATTTTATTCGAATAACAGATGAAAGACGAAACCAACAGCGATTTATCGGTGGTGTTTGCTCGATCGTTTACTGCGGAGATATTTCATGCTACGTTTCATAGCTGCGTTTTTATTCAAAGAGCAAACCTTTCATTGGGTATTTTTCTCTGGAACGAACAAGCACTTTGCTGGTCTTTGTTTCGTAACCGCATCATATGACGAGGAAGCATTTTCGATATCGTCCACTTCCTCGTCCGTCGGCTGCCAGCCGTCGGTGAAGCCTCTTACCGATCGAAATGGTTTTTTATTACCTGTCTGGCCCTCTGTCCCTGTCGCCAAAGGGTCACCCGCGCGGTGCTAATGACCTCCCCAGTTGTTGCGTTATAGGATTTATACAAAAAATTGAAGCCTGGATTATATTTCACTCTGAACAAATAAGAACGTTTTGTTTTAACTGTTAGATAGAATATAAATTGAAGTAAAATGTGGGTAGTGTTAGCATGTGTATCTTACGCTAAATCGCGAAGATAAACTCTAGTTTTAGCCTTTCTTCCGGAAGAAGGAGAAAAAGGTTGGTTTGTTAATTAACCAGTTCCCATTGGGTAATTAGTAGAAGCGCAATAAAATTCAAAGCAAAGTTTAAACGCAATATTAACGCCCACCTGGCGTTGGAATCGCGTTTAACCTGTTCCTGTTTGGAAAATATTGATTTTTGATATGGAAGCGATGCGTAATGAAATCGAATTTTAGTAAAAATCCAACGGCTCTATCGAATGTAAACGCCACGGAATGATTCATTGCCGGCAGGTTTTATTCGTTGCTCGCTACACCAATAAAATTTTACCTATCTCCGATCGACGCTCTCGTTCATGTTGCTTCCCTCGCGAGGCGGTTACGCTCGATACACGACGCAGACGAAATAATCTCACTTAGCGAGAGTTCATCGTTACCCGTCGACCGACGATTTATTCTTGGATTACGTTATGGAACCCCAGCTCGCGAGTTTATGTAATAGCGAGTAATTACGTAAACAGTGGGTGGACTATTTGTCCAACATCGTTTGGCAATACGAGTAATCTGATGTAGCTTTCTCATCGTGCTCGAGATAAGGATGAGGAACGCTTCTCGAGGTACCTTGTTTATTGACATTGAAACTACCGGGCTGCTCGAATGTCACTCGTGTATCTCGAATTCTTTTTCTTGACGGTAGTTTCATCTTCAATGGCCATCGCTAAAAGAAAATGAGTATTCTTTGGCAAATCTGCAAAGTTTCTTCCAAATTGTAGAGAAGGGTTATGGAAGAGGTATGTTTTTTCATTAAGACAACCACAACACTGTTACGTTCCCATAACTCATTCATTTATATAATAGTCTCCCATTGCGCTACCACCGACTAGACCAGAGCGAGCCAGGACGAGGAAACTTTCCTCATAATTTGTCGAATCGGAGTAGGAAACGCGCACACGTCCCCACCCGTTCTCATTGCCGTTCTTCGAAACGCTTCCTTTTTACGCGCTCGTACCGCAAAGCAATTGCGCGAAAAGCTCCGGTTGTCGCCAGAAATTGTCTAATCGTAAAAATATACTCAAGTTAAAAAAAAAATGATTCGCCGTCCATAAATTCTTCGCGTTAGATTCCTAAAGCGTTCCATTCGTTGTCTATTATTGGAATAGAGACTCGTCCCTCTCTGTTAGCACGGAAAAGCGATCGCGAACCGCGGTTGTCGGTGGTTTGTGATAAGTTCCACGAGGTTTGGGACGTCAGGGAGGTGTATCCACTACCTTCCCGACCGGCTGCGCGCGTACCGGGTGACCCAGTTCGTAGGGACGGTCTAGGACCTAATTTCGCGTGACTCGGTGTAGCCCAGTTTCGACGTTTGACTTAGCGAACGGTAGCTCCTCGCACCTGTACCTTCTAACGAACGCGACCCTCTTGGCCGCAGCCACAGGTGGCTCGAACTTCGGGACACGGTGTACCGCGATGCGCGCGCCCACTCCCCCGTGATAACCACCGCGGAAATATCCGCGTCACCGTCACGGGATTGCGACGAAATTTAAGCATGAGGTAGTCTGACCCAATCTAAGGGGGGTTTAAGTCATCATTTTGGTGGATTCGAATTTGTGGACCGAGTAGAAAATTTGGAAGTGGAGCCTGTTTATTTACTTGAATGAGGCTGAAAACTGGAGATGAATTTTTTGGTTGAAAAGTAATAATGCTTTTGAGTTGACTCTGGAGGGGTTTATAGGGGGAAGTATTGTCTTGGAGGATTATATTTTTTGGGTGGTTGAAAAATCATTTTTGCGGTATGAAAATTATAACAAACTTTTTAGATCGGTAGTTTCCCGAAGCCCTCTGTAAAGTAAGCTTCCACCTAAATTGAGCGTTTTGTTTATCAACTATCAATTCCATTTCTTTTATTTCTAATAACGAGTGCCTTTTGGTACCCCGTGTATGGATAAATCAAGTTCAAATGCAAATACTTGCTCGTTGACATCGACGCGCACCAGCGATTCCTATATGACTCTCGCGCTCGTGCTCGCTGCTATAATTAGTCGACGATGTCTCGCAGGTGCCCGCCGAATAAAAGCGTATTCGAAACACCTGTTTCCCGAGCGAATAGAACCGCGTCGGCGGTCGTTCTCGCCATAATCTCGAACAATTAATGTCGCGACAGCTATGTTTCCAATCGATCGTGATTACGATGGATATTACGTATATAAATTTTTCTGTTTAAGTAGAGGAATAGCGTAGTCAGACCCAAAGCGTTGCTCCAATTTTGTTTTCGATCGTGCAATTTGATACGGACACTTATTGTCCAAGAGCTCGGAGAAATTTGTATTTCCGTGGCGCTGTGTGATTTCTTTTGGTCAATCTGGTAGACCAGTTTTTCTCGCCCGCGAAATTCGACGAAGGACCCGTTTCGCGAGTCCAGATCGAGTTTCTCCTTGTTACGCGTGTCTTTAATATTTTCTATCGACCAGTCTGTGGCTTTTGTGCTGCGAGGCGGTCGAGCAAAGGCGGAAGTGTGCCGATCCTCTCACTTTATGCCTTCGTGCCCCGACCAAGGGGGTGTGCTCGTAATAGAATTACGCGAAGGCGTATTACGGCAATCCGAGAATACGGTAAATCCTGTCTAAGAGGCGCCAGGTGAGACGCGAGTTATGTTCCTCAGAGGGGGAAGTAGAGGAAATTTAACTGGTATTCGATTAACTGTTTGGGGAGGCTGGAGCTTCGACAATAGGAATTTGCACGCCTCTTAAACAGGATTCATTGTATTTCGCTTGCTACCAGCCAGCTACTTTGTGCTTCCTATCGAAGTAGTCGCTATCGATCCAACCTCGGAGGAATACAGGTCTCGGTAGTCGCGGTAGTCGCAGTTGGCAAAGGTGTTGTTCTTTCTGCAAGAATGTATTGAAAATGTGGAACAGAATTTTGTTTGGGAAGAACGGACAAAAATATAAACATGTGCGTAGAGGTTTTACTTCATTGGCTCTTTAAATGAATTAACATTCTATTTTGAAACGCAGTAATCATTCGAGAAAATTGTACTCCAGTCCTCGAATCGAATTTTCAAAAAGTACGTCCAGTCCGTCATTAGAGCAACCACCTTAATTCGATTTTCATAAAAATCCGTACTTTCTTGTAATTGCATTGCGCTCGCGGCGAGTGGAAAAAAGAAATCATTGCGCACGGCTCGCCGCCATTGCAACCGTATATTAACGACGCGAAAACGTAAATCCGCGAGCGTGATCGAACTTTTAAATAGGCTGCTGATGTGTACCGTGGCAATTACTTGTTTTCTTGCATGAGAGGTTTGCAGGCACTCAATTTCCATAAACAATTTTTCGTATCCACAATGTAAACAAGCCGTCGCTCAAAATCAATAACTACCTGATTCTAAATTGAAATATGAAATTCAACATCTGAAGAGTTCTTCAGTGCGATGTTCAGGGTTTTTTTCTTCAATTTTGAATGCAAGCACTTTCGAAAACCCTTCTTCCAACCTCACAAGCTTGAAACTCTCTTTATAAATAGTTTGGGTCCGTCTGTATCGACTATTGATAATAGAAGATTCCACACTTTCGACAGTGGGAGTTCTCTCGATAAAGAAATGAATTTTTCCTCCAGGATATACACAATAAAGGGTTTTCGATAAGGTTCTTCAGTGGAGCATCGAGTACTCCGTGTATCCAGAACGATACACGGAGTACTCGAGGGTTAAGTGTACGAAGTACCGGTTTGAAAAAGCTCCGAGCTTCCAATATCGATGAATAAAGCGATTCGACTCTCCAAGCTCTCCCGTTTCCATGTTGGGAAAAAAATAATCGATCGCCGAGTCTTCTCATCGGTCACGCCGCAGAGATAATGCTCGGCCAGGGATTAATAATCGCTCAATGCCGAGGGACGACTTTCGCCAACCTTGTTTCGTTCGATTCGAGGTGGAAACGCGCGAGAGAGAGCGCGACGACGGCACGTAACTCGGCGTCGTCGCGTCGGTACCAATCCGCGTATTCTCGTTTTCTTTATCGGTCCTTTCGTTCCTATCCACGGCTTCCCGTTCTACGCGATTGGATCGAAGCCTGTGCAGAAACCGAAGCGAGAACAAACGATTCCCCGCAAATCGTCCCTTTCTCTCTGAAAATTTGATTTTCGACGGCTTATACACCTCTATTTCGCAATTGGAATCCATTCGTGGGAGTCGATCGTTGGTCAGTAGGAACTGAATTTTACTTTGCACAAATTTGTACGTAACACACATCGCAAGGAGCGTTTTTATCGAGGGACGGACAAACGAGAGTCGAAATTGGTCCGATGTTACATTCCGACGTATGGTCGGCTACGAGGTATGATTCACCCTCGCCTACCTGTACGAGTTCGGTCGCTGGTCCGTTTCGATGTCTGACCTAATGCAACAGGGTCCGTGTCCTCCTTTGTGCCCGATCATAAACTATCCTCTCGGCGATTTCGAGTCTTAAATTTCTCTGTTCATATTTCAGGTTTTTGTTGAACTACTCTATTCGCATAACGAGGGAGGGAAACAAAAATTCAGGGAAGTAGGGAAAGCAAAGCGATGTAGCGCGGTTATCGAGAGGAAAATGGACATTTTTATTGTCGGATGTAACTAAAATTAAAATTTTGTTTTGAATTTTAAATGCAAACTAAGCTCGTTAAGCTGCAACTTCCTTGAAGCTCGTGCTTCCACTTTGATTTCTCCGCTATTACAATGAATCGTGTCTAAGAGGCGCGAGAATTTCAAAGGTCCCAAACATCCAATCCAAACGAACTTGGCGAATAAATTGCAACGGTTTGCTACTCTACTAATTATTTGAGTAGAATTTGTCTTGTCCCCGTCCACGCCTAAACGCAAATTGGCTACGCGCTCGAGTCGTTTGATGATTTAGCGTCGTGGAAGCGACGCATGGGTACGTACCAGAGGAGTACCACTCTTCTAATTGAACGCACGGTTCACTGCGCATACCAATTAGTAGAGAGCACTCCGTCGATGGTCCAGATGCACCGTTATCGTGCGCGACATCCGAGAAGTTGTTTTCTGCGTTCGACTGCCGCTCCAGAAAAAAAAAAGTGAACGCTCAACGAGCGTCATTGGCGATTTCTCGATCGCGCTCTACGTCGATCGTTCTTGCTCGATCGACGGTGGAGAAATTTCCAGCGTTTCTATATCAAATTGAGCCCGTAGGATTGTTATCAAGCCTGTATTTCAAGCTTTTATTTCAAGCATGCGTGAGCATTTATTAATGCACGAGTCCTGGACAGAATTGGTTTTACAAATTGAAAATAAATATAATTTCTGTTTCTTGGGCCCAATTTATTTTTCCAAACACTTATTTTACCGACTTATTTTGGCTCGTTTTAACCGAATTCCGATCGTGTTGCAGGCGTAGGGGAAGAGGGTGCATCGTCAAAGCGTCGGAGGGTTTGAGGCAGTGAAACTGGCTGGCCTACAATGTCCGCTAGTATGCGGAGCACTCTGCAAACCGTTCCAGAATCAGTGCCGGCCGACCACGTCACGAACTCCAAAGTAAGTCCCAGCAATTCGGCGAAAGTCGGCGTACAGTTATGCTCCTTACTCGTAGCTCGTACTTCAACGACGAAACGGCGACGGGGACATTTCGAGCGCGAGAATAATTGTTCGGAGTGCCGGGAAGAATGTTTACTGACCTTTAAAGCGCATAGTACCTGGTAAACTGGTTACAAAAAGAGGATACGTTATGGTCCTTTACTGAGAATTTTTTTTATAAGAAGTAGTGCTTCCGTAGATTCTGTATTTATAGAGGAATGCCGCAGAAGTTTACTTTATTCAAAGCTACACTCTTTTCATTAATAACATTCCAAGGCACAGGGCTCTGCTATTATCTGGTATATTATCTGTTTGAGGTGTATATAATATTATTCTTAGCCAACGTGAATCGACAGATCTATTTTGTCAGAGTTTCATTTAGTCAGAGTACAATTATCATCGGGTCCCAATTTTATAAAATTAGTGCGATACTCGATTTGCGAAGCTAAACTTGCTGCGAACATTTCAAAGAACACGGAATTTCGTCTCGCGATGGAACGTGGAAATGGAAGGAGGACGCGTGGAACACTTTTTGCGGACATTAAGAAAAGATTACGGTAAAATAATCCCGCGTTCAGAATCCGTACGCGAACCGAAGGAAATAAGAAGAAAATCGCTTCTAACACTTGCAACATCGATGTTTCGACTCCCGTTATATAAAAGTTTCGTTACCAAATTTACCGAGTACCGTGCGCTTTGAAAGTCTGTAAATGCTTCGTAACGCCTTATATATTAAATTTTCGCTTAAATTTGATGATCGAGTTTCCACGAGTTTTCAAAGAAAAACGTAACGAGCGTCAAGGTGTTAAAGCGACGCTAAAGACGCGACCGTTTCTCGACCTTTGAACATTCTTTCACCGATCGAGGGTTGAAAATGTCACGGGTGAGCCTGTGCTGGATCCACTCCTGACCCTGCGATCGATCATGCGCGCTATAACGTAATGTCACGGTTCGTTTATTTAGTAAATCGAATCGCACTCATCTGGTAATCGTGGAACGCGCGACTTTTGCAGATTTCGACGATACGTGTTCTCTTGAAAAACCTATTATTCGAAAAATTAGAAACTGCGTAACGTATAGCAACGAAGCACACGATACGCGCATCGAGGAATTAAAAATCCACGTTCTTTGAACTTTTACAGCCACGCGAAAACTGCTATCTCGGACTTTCACGACACTTCCAAACTGTTCCAAGATAAGATCGACAGGTTGCTTTGTAGTAATCGTAGTTCAGGATTAGTCATGGTAGACTTTGGTAGAACAGTTTCGATCTCAGATTTTGAAAAGAATTCAAAAATTAAACGTACAGATATGTGTCTAAATCCTTCAAGAGGTTAAAAAAACAAGTGAACCCAATAGCTTTTACTTTCATTATTTAATTATTCAATGGTCGAATGCTGTATTAAAATCAGTCGAAATTAAAATACGAATACGTGTAGGAATTCGCGACTAAACGTAGAGTGGAGAACTCGGCTGGAAATCGAATCGTTTGGCCCGGAACCTCGGGACCACCGTCGCCGTTTCGTTGATCAATAATGTGCCTCGTCACGCAAAACGTGTTAAAGGGGTATGGTTGAACGATTACGCTCGGAAAAAGGGTTACGATTGCGGTAACCGGGGCAGAGCGCGTCTCTGTAACGGGACGAAACGTCTGCGAATCACGGACAGAAAAACCGGCTGCGTAAAGGAAGACCAGATCGGTCGATTTGCAAGAATCGTTCCTTCGGTTGCCGTAAACGTAGCTCTCCTAGCGTAAACGCGCTCACTACGTCGCTCGAAAGCTTCCAGTACTCTTCGATCTTCATAAAAAAGAAATTTCGTAAATTACCCAGATCGTAAAATTACCCAGCCGATCTGTTCGTGAAATACGTTTGAGGCGTTCGAGTAACTTTAATCGATTCAAATAACGCCGGATCCAAGAGTGCTGCAAGCTTCCGAACGATTCGAAAGTGTTGCTCTGTTGCGACGATCGCGTGATCGATGCTTCGTGACGTCTTTGGTTAACGGATCGGGGTGTCGCAGTGTACTAACGCAATGCTTCCCGAGGAAACGATCGCAAACGTAGCCGATCGCGATCGACTTGCCTCGCGGAGATCCCGTGCGCCGACGTAATAAAAGCCAGTGACGATTTTACTTACGTCGTATTCAGATAAAGATAACACTTTTTTTTTATGAAAGTATAGCAACTGACGATAACGGAAATCGTAGCCGGTGAATGATTCTCGTAACCATCAGCTATTATTCTTTCGTAAAGAATGGTTTGTCTTTATTTCGAAATGATGTAAATCGTCACTGATCGTTGGACTATATCGATCGATCGCTTGGGTCCTTTTTTGCCCGTGCGCGACTAGTCTCCGTTTTACGGTTCGGGAACGAGTCGTGCCCCGATGACTCGACCGAACAGGTTTTCACGACTGGTTGCTTTCGAATTTTCTCCCCGTGCTGTGATCGCCGTGTACTTTATCGCGTGTACTCGAGCTTTCACGGAGAACCAAGGGGAAAACTCGACGATTCGTCGCGCGAATCCTCTCTCTCTCTCTCTCGAGGGAATCTTGTACCACCCTTGCGGTTGGATCGAATTTTGCGTAGAACACTATGTTTGGAGTGTAGAAACCGACTGTATCGATCGCGTCTGTCGAAACTCGCGGTCCACGGTTGGGTTGGGTTGGGTTTATTTTTGACTTAATTCTACCGAGTGCTTTCTCGTCGCTTACAATTTTAATATCAATTTTATCCTTTTACGACGATTTGGACATTTTTTACAGTATTCTTCGGTATCGTAAATAGTGCTTTAGGAATACCGTACTTTTAACACCTTATCAAACAGATAAGCGAGGGGTTCGCTTCTAATTAGTTGTTCGAATGTTGTATGCGGACAAGTCTGTCCACCTCGAGTAAAGTCGACGCGAGGTCTACGTCGGACGTTGGACGGTTTGACGACCGGTAGACCTTGAATAGGACCTCACTGGCCGAATATGGTTTCGGTAGTACGGTCGATGACATTGAACGATCCCCGTGGCCGCGCTTATCGGTGATTAAATGGCCAGGGGCCGCGCGTCCGGTGTTGGTTCGATTCGCGTGAGCTGTACGCGCGTTACCGATTTGGAAACGATAGCAATTGCTGATGATTCGTAGGGATTGATTTCGAGGCGCGACAGAACTTTTCTGTATCGCACATTTACCACTGACGAGATCGTTAGCTCGCTACCGAAGCTTTTAATCGAGGATTTTGATCTTTAGGAATTAATTTCGAAGAAATGGGTGCAACTCCTGTACAATGTTTATACGAATCTTAAAGAGTTAGAAAAAGTTG
>NC_071976.1:31881246-31888673 GCF_026283585.1 Hylaeus volcanicus | reverse complement strand
AACAAAGAATATATACCGTTCTCTTTGAGTGTTCTATCGCACATGTACGACTCCTTAAGGAACGACACGAACGTCTAGCTACGTCTAGCCGAGCGATGAAAAATGCTGTTTTCAGCGAACGCTGTGTCGTTGATGCGACGCTGACCTGTATTCGCTGATGAGCTCGAGACGGTTCGAATCGCCTCGAATTATATTAGTCGCGAGCTCAACACGGATCTAGTCTCTTTGAATCTGTGATAATTTCGAATGGTATCGAGTCTGTGATTTATATTTATTTTACGTAAATCTCACGTATAGAAAGAGAATTGTCCTTTTTTTTGGACTTTGAACGCTTCAAAGGATCGATAAATAACATTCAAAGTAGTTTTCTCCTGTTACATGCGATAACAATTGGGAATTTAGAGAGGTAACAACGTCGGTCTAGTTGCAACTCGATAATGCAACGCGTCGTGCGTTCCTCGCATAAGCCGATTATCGGGAAGCGGACGTTGCACGTTGACCTTGAGCAAGGTAACGGTACCGGAGAACGATATCTCGATAACATTAATTAGCGTCGACGAGGAACAATCAATGCGCATCTCGGCTAGGATTAATCGTTGTGATTCCGTTCCAAATCCGTCGACTCGGTGGTTGGAAACGCGACGTTTGATTTTGTGTAGGGCGAAGTCGCTCGATGAGAGGTACAGCTCCACAAATTTAACGTAATCCCTGAGGCAGCGACCTGACAACCAGCGACAGAACTGATCCCAGTTGACCAATATCATATTGGCCCAGATAATCAGTGTCATTTGACACTGTTCAAACAAGTCTTCGTTTTCGTATTTGTTGCTAATATTCGTAATTGTTATCGTATCTTCATGAAAGTATTATCGATGAATAGCCGAGGTCTTCCCGAAAAAGAAGGGCTCGAGCTTCCCAAAAATTAGTTTAACGACGATAAGATTAGTTATAATTGAAAGTAGTGGGAACATGTTTATATTCATTTTTACTGAAAAATATATTTAAAAAGTAGCAAAACCTGAAGAGCAAAAAACCGAATTGAATTATGAAAAGATCGAGGCGAGTCCAAGGATCCTACATCCTTGATCCGCAACTCCCTACGACCGCGCGTCTCGCGTTTACCGGTTCATCCTCGTGACTCGTCACGAGGTACCTTATCACGACGAATTAATCGTCTGGCAGAACTGTATGGAGCGCCGAGTCGTTTGCGAACGTCGTTCGCGTACGACGAATCGAGTTTAACTCGCGTCACTCCCTCCTGTCTATCTCTTTTTCCTTGGCGTCCTCCTGGTTTCTCTCTTTCCGTCGACGAGCACACGCGACACCGACGCGCTTAATCGTTGCGATCGTAATTGTTCTCGTTGAGCTCAATTCCAGTCGTTCGACGTTCGACGACGATCCTTAGACAGCGGCGGTTGCCTGTCCGGTTTACCTTGTTCCCCGCAACTCTCGAGGAAACGCACGTCGCGGCTTTTAGGTCGCGTCGATGAAAACCGTCGCCCTGCTTCCGATCGATCTCGACGCTTATTTACGGCCTACGAATCGCCGAGGAGGTATCGTTGTTCGATGCAACGTCGCTAACGTTCGATTAGGGCAACCGAGCCGATACGCTCCAAACAGCCTGCTCGCACCGCTGGAAGTAGGTTTATTGACACGCCGAGCGTCGACCGAGTTTTTCGTGACTTTCCATCCACGCGAAACGACGTTATACGTAGTTGTCCTTAACGTTGTCTCGATCTACTAGTCCCGGGTTATATGGAATGGAATCTTTTCCTGATTCCGTGAACCCTCCTTAAAGTGGGACCTTAAGTTTCATTCACTGGTGAAAAGATTTTCTTCGTTTCGATTACTAGCTTGATAAAGAAATAAAAACGTATGACGGTGTAAAGATGCCTTTCAAATTGGAAGTGTCGGTCAGCGGTGCTCGACGCGGCATTCAACATGTGTTATAATGAACGAACAGAGGAAGTTTGCACACGGAGAAAAAGAAGCACGGTTCAATTGCGAAGCAGTTAAAGTAATCGCCTCGAGTTCGCTGGTGCGCGAGTGGATAAAAATAATTGGCGTAACCGATCATTCGGGTGCCACGCGACGGTTCGAATATCGATTAATGATATCGCCGCAGGTTAAAGAAGGGAAAGAGGTTCTCGGGTCGGAGAAGACTTACCTTCAAAGTCGTTGGAAAGAACGGTGTTTTTTTTTTTTTTCGACGAGTATACTTCGAAAAAATTACAAAATCGCGATGAACACCCTCGTCCCTTGCTCTAGGAAAACACTGGTCTAAGGTCTCGATTCGTTTGAACTATAATAGAATACACGTGGAATTAGCACGTGCGAAATAAACAGCGAATCAATAAATATGCATCGCGTCGTATAGATTACGCTTAGGAAGATAACCCTTCGAGAAGCTAACTTGTCGCAGGATGCATCCACATTTACATAACTGGATTTAGCATAAGTCGTTGGATCGGTCTCGACGTGACGCGCTAGTACGAGATAGTTCGATGTACAATGCGCAGTGTCAAATTAATTAACTCTAAAAGTCGAAGGGACGAGCCGAGGCAGTTCGATACATTAAATATAAATATTAGGTCAAGAGCAGGGTCCCCTCGCTTTTCTATAATAATAAAAAAAAAACAGACCAGCAGAACAATATTTTTAACGCGTTCGATGGATTATCGATGCGCCTCGTGTCGCGGTAATCCGATTGACCGCGAACTTCGCAGACCCTAGCTGACGCCTAAGTTTAGCCATTTTCTTACACGTCGCTAACAATTTGTGAATTTAGTCCACGGCATTTCGCCAATTCGCCGGACCCTGGCGCGTTTGTAGTTCGCCGGGCCACGCACCTTTCGAGGAAATATCACGTGGATCCACGAAATTTCAGGATCCCCGTTTCCCGCCAATTACGAGATCACGGATGGAATTACGTCCACTCTCGGTCCTTTACTCATCTCTCGCTCTTTACTTTACCAACAGCAGATTAGTTTCCTGTAATATCTGCCTACTTTTCGATGGTCGTAAACATCGAGCGACGCTATATTTTCACTTCGTGACATCTTCCAGAAGACATATCGAATTTTTAGAACTTTAACTATCAAATTTTCACTGTTACATGTTAGACACTTTTGTCATATGCAACCTTTTTCTTTTTCTGTCTAGGAGTTATCAATTTAATATTCTTCTTGCCTTACCGGGACGGCTTTGCAAACAAATATTTTTCTTCGGGCTGTAAACTAATCGATCTTTCGCTCCTTACATACAATTTTTTAATCTCTACACCGGCATCGTTGGACGTACCGACGGAGTGTCGGTTTCATCGTCGACGTTGGCGAATGTAACGCCAGATGGCGATCGCGGTAACTCTCTTCTCGTGTAACGCGAGAGACAAAGGCGATCGACGGTGCATTTTATTGGCTGCACTCGCACACGGCACACCGCATCGAGTAGGAAAGGCTTTGCCGTAAACAACATAAAATTGCCCCGATAAAACCTTTCATTCGATAGTAAAAATGCTTCGAGTCAACGAACGATAGGAAACGCGAGAAATCTTGGCCGAACGACCCGTCGAAATTTATTTCAATCCTCCTCCAGCATTCGATTGTTTGACAACAGTCGCTCGTAAACGACCGTGGCTGACTCGTTCGGTCGCGCATACGCTTCACTCGCGAACGAAAACAAACAGAGAGAACTAATGAGAACGTAAAACGCTGAAACGAAGATAAACTGGGTGTCGCGAAGCGATCGAGACCTCTTTGAACCGAGTCGTTCTCGCGATTCTGAAACGCTGACGATTGTCGACAACACAGTTAACCCTTGGCGCTCTTATGACACACTCTGCTCGCCATAAAGTCTTATGACATTTACGTACACGCTTGAAGTTTGGCTGTACCTCGCCGATCGGGCAATTTAATTTGTGTACAGTACCGTTGTACTATTCCTATATGCGTAACAAACATATAATATTCTTACGAGTCATATTCTTACCAATACTCGTGAACGTACAGTGGGTGTAGACACCCACCGATCAATTTCGAAATTTCGCAAAAAAACTTTTGTGTGAAATTATAGTTTCTTAACTTCTTTTTTTTATAATCAATGATATTTTACATATTCTCGGAAGTCTCTAAGATAGATATAACTTACTGCTTCAATATTTCTATCGATTAATTTTCGTCTTCTTCTTAATTTCGCAACTTACATAAATAGCTTTTTTTTTTTTTTTTTTATCTATCTATTCTAGAGATTTCCGAAAAATATGTAGAATATCATTGTTTATAAAAAATAAGTTAATAAATTACAATTTTACATAGTTTTTTTGGGAAATTGATCGGTGTACGAGTATACTTTCTACACCCACTGTATTTCTTGCTGTACATATTACCAAAGAATTACTGATTTTCGCGTACGACCTTTGTATATCGAGTAACGGGAGACATTTGATGTCCTCTGTTCGTCACTCAAAATATGTCCGGGCAAGAAATTTGCTCGTATCTGGTTTCGACCCGTCGATGTACCTTCGAATCGCGAAACTTTCTGTGAAGCTGCAGCGGACAGCTGCTGGAGAATGGGAACGAGCGACGGACACCATAAATGGCAGCGCAGCCGTTCATCGAGAATCAATTGTCTCGGGTCTCGCGCAGCTCCTCGACGTTCCCAGAGATCTCGGTCCGGGTCAATTGTTTTCACGTTAGCTTCCACCTACGAGAACCCGTCGTTGCCATCGGCGTGCTGGACCACGCACGTCGACCACTATCCATGAAAAAAGAGATTCTCTACCACGTAGATGTGTTTGGTGGAAAATCACCCCAATTTTTTACGAACGTCGAATTCGAAGATTTCAAAGATGACTTATTTTATCTTGGACAACTTTACTTGTTCAATTTCTTTTATTGTCGTATATTTAGAGGTGTCTTTTCTCGTTTAATTTTACTTTATTTCTAAATTGTTTCTGTCTTCTATGTGTAGATAGAATCCTCCCCAAAGACGTAGAAATATTCACTAGAATATTTAGATTAGGTCCGCCTCGACTTCCACGTTATCCAGTGAAACGAATACCTCGGTATCGCGAATACCGCGAGTTTTAAGTAATCATCCATTATTTAAACAAAATTTCGTGCCCCTCGTGGACAGTCGATCGAGCTGAATTATTCCTCGGGTCGATCGGATCTCGATGGAAGCCGATGAGTTTTGAAAGACTAATCGGTTAGGTCGGTCGTAAAATTTCCTCTCGGTTTCGCAAACGGCAATCTCGAGACACGACCGCAGGAACCCCGGCCGGGGATGAAGTTTTGCAACGGTAAATCTATCCGACGGAACGGGTTGCGAGCGATCGAAAACTCGGCGACTTCGTCGAAAGTTCCAGCGTCGCGGCTAATCGAAACGGAAAACGTTTCCTCTTGAGCGTAGCAAAGCGTCCGCGTGAGTCTCTCGACTTTCATCGGGCGGGAGAAGAAAACTCGGCGATTTCGCCGACGGGAAAGGGAACGTCGCTCGCTCCATCACGCGTGCGCATTCTTATTTATTTATTTCAATTGCGAACTGGTTCGAACCTGTGCAACAATAAAGTTGATACAGTTTCATACGATTAACCTTTTAAACTCTCGTGACGCCATCGCGGTGACACGTATCGGGTGTACAAGTTCGTACCGTTGCTTTATATTCAATCGTTCATAACTGTAGTTTAAGTTGAAACTCGTTATTACATTGCAAACCTTAACCTGCTGGCCATTACAATTTACCTGTATGAATTGTCGGTAGCTAAATTTTTTTTTTTTTTTTTAATTACTTTATTTAAGGTCACATCAACTACAGGGTTATTAGTGACCACGTTAATATCTACAATTCAATCGCAATTTATTCATTATTTCATATTTCGTTGATGTACCAGTATAATATACTAGTTTGAGAAATTCGTTTCTATTGTTGAGTATCGTCTGCATATTATTTCAAAGTTTGAACTCTACTCGATCGTGCTGCATTCCTTGACATGGTAGCTAAATTTTGTCACCCTTGGAAAGAGACAGAAATTACTTTGTTTAAGGTCACATCAACTACAGGGTTATTAGAGACCACGTTAATATCTACAATTCAATCGCAATTTATTCATTATTTCATATTTCGTTGATATACCGGTATAATATACTAGTTTGAGAAATTCGTTTCTATTGTTGAGAATCGTCTGCATATTATTTCAAAGTTTGAACTCTACTCGATCTACTGCATTCCTTGACATGGTAGCTAAATTTTGTCACCCTTGGAAAGAGACAGAAATTACTTTGTTTAAGGCCACATCAACTACAAGGTTATTAGTGACCACGTTAATATCTACAATTCAATCGCAATTTATTCATTATTTCATATTTCGTTGATGTACCAGTATAATATACTAGTTTGAGAAATTCGTTTCTATCGTTGAGAATCGTCTGCATATTATTTCAAAGTTTGAACTCTACTCGATCTACTGCATTCCTTGACATGGTAGCTAAATTTTGTCACCCTTGGAAAGAGACAGAATGAATTTCTACGCGTGATAAAAATGATCTCCCCCCTTTTCTCGAATCGCCTGAACCGCAGCCTGGTGGCTATCTCGTCTGGAGTCACTCCGTCTCGTTCGAAATTACAGCGAAGGCTCGACAAGAAGCGCTTGTAGTCGGAAACGGGCGGGAAATGGTCCTCGTCGAGAACAACGTCTGCCGAGTGGAGAGCCGCGGAAAAGGGAGATCCGTTACCCTGGAGCGCCTACCTGCGATCCGCGCTCTCCTCGTCTCTTCTTCTCTCTTCTTCTCTCTGTGTCTCTCCGACGAGCGGCTCGTTAAGGGGAAGCCGCGCCTTAGAAAACCTCTTTTTTTTTCCTTCTTTTTTTTTTGCGGTATATCGTTCCCCGGTGCAATTACGTAACCGAGCTCGACTTCGCTCGTTCCCTCGTTGGTTCGCCACTCTCGGAATCGTCGTCGTGTCGCGGTGAGATCACGGCGAAAATGATGTCACGGTATCGATTCGAGAAAAGCTTGGCAAACATTTTCCGCGTCTCAGCCTCGTTTACGCGATAGAAAAGCCCGGTGTTCGATCCGACGCGTTTTCATTTGCCCTTACGCTCGAGGGTGCGAGGCGAATGTAATGAAAGAACACGTAACGTTACGAAAGGAGAATTGCGGATTAGTAATTTCCAAATACTTTCTACCGCTCTTCGAGATGAGATAAAGAATACCGTTGCTTTCGTTTTCGTCCGTTTTTTGGCGAAGCCCCTGCAGCGAAGGCGTTTGTTTTTCTCAATTCTTTCGACAGCGCTTCTATTCTTAATACAATGCCAAGGACACGGTTCCACCCACTTCACGCCGGGTTTATACGGGTTTGGAAAGTCGATAAATCGAAGGTCGAACACACACACACACACACACACACACACACACACACACACACACACA
>NC_071976.1:31759810-31881236 GCF_026283585.1 Hylaeus volcanicus | reverse complement strand
CACACACACACACACACACACACACACACACACACACACACACACACCACGAGTAATAATAATATCCTCGTCACCAAGAGGATCGCACGAAAAACGGTTAATCTTTCACGTAGTACAAGGGTCTTCGCGAAACCTTCCGTCCGTGTCCCAGAGACGCTATTTTCGCCTCTATTATCGCTCGACGCTCATCCCTCGTTTAAAGGGGGGTGGGGAGGGAGACAGGCGGGGGGAGGTCGTGCATCCTCCGCGAGATACGAGCGAACAACGAAAACAAGCGTTCACTCTTCCCTTGATTAATTCGCCGGCGGGAATATTTTTGGAACGCTCTGTCTTGTGTTATCGGTTGCTCGGAGAACGTCCGCAAGGTTGTTTCACGGTCGATGGAGTTTCTCTCAAAGCATAACGACAGCAAGCAAACTTCCGTGTTTCGAAAAAGACAAGACTCAGCCAGAGCTGATCGGCGTCGACTAGTTTCGCCGCTAAAGGTCTCAAACTTGAGCGCTTGGAGTTTCAATGTCATTTTCTACTATCGATCAAATTCCTAACCGTTTCAATATTGAAATTTTAATTTTTATTAGCAATCTACTTCAGCAGTAAAATGTCCGGACCACGGATTCGTCTTTTTTTCGCTGATCTACACATAAACACGGTTGGACGTATAAGAGAGGTCATCGCGATTCAACCTTCGTCCGACTCGAACTGCCAATGAAACCTGTTTACCTTTCTCTTTCACTCTTATATTCACTTTCTCACGCTTCTCCCGCAAATGCTCGTTTCGTCAGCCTGATGCACGGTTTCTTTCTTACTGACTTTAATCTTTTCGCAAATTAATTTAGTCCGCCGCCTTCGTGCAACGGTTCATTTTAAATCTGCTGCTTTCCCTCTTTCTTTATTGTTTGTGCAACGTCTGAACGTAAGACTGTTTCTGAAATAACATGGTCTCAAGTTTGTTGATTAGAATATTGTTTAGAGGTTATCGAAAACTAGCTAAATGAATCATAATTTCTACTATCGAATGTCATTCGAACAGTAAACAAAAGTTTGTATAAAAATGTTTGCAGTTTCGAAGCGAACAATTTTTCTCTTCGGATTTCTTATGCATGTTCAAATGAAATTTGAGATATTCCAGATGCCGACGTTGAAGGAAACACGCTGTGCAGAGAAAGAAAAATGCGTATGTGCATAAGAATACGAGGTGATACTAAAAATACTGTCGTCAAAGCTAACCTCATTATGTGTACCCTGTTTCAAGAAGTTGCCATGCGCGACACACTTGTCTATAACAGGTTTATTTATATATAAAACCTTTTCTTTAGTTTTCCTTAGCCTCGTGTCGCGAACGAAAGCAGTTCGGAACGTAGAAAATGCTACGTACTCTAGAAACCATTTCCCGTAACTTTGCAAAGAAACTATAGCAAATAATTCGGCGAGATCTACTTTTCAATCACCTTGAATGGCCAAAATGTGCTCGCTTTCATCGAAGAGTTATATTCGTATCCGACGGGTGAAATCGTATCGATTCGTGGTTCAAGAAACTTGGAAAAACAAATTTACCTTTTATTCTCGTAGTTGGTGACGAGTTCCCATTCGGTCACGCTATAAACCACTCTGTCTATATTTAGAATAAAAGCGCCCCTGAAGTGCCATCCACTCAGACAGTTCGAAACGATAAAGGAGATCGATGTAATATTTCCAGTAGCGTTTACCTAGTCGCGAAAGGGATGCGGTTGTGTTTGTTCTAGAAATTGATATTTCTCCGAGCCATGTTGGCAGCATGAGAGGAGTATATTTGCAGCTGTACGGATCAGATCCATTTTCATCACGTTTTTTGGAAAAAATTAGTAAAAATCCAACGTTTCATTTCGTAATAGTTTCAACAGATACACTTATTCGCCATTTTGGTACATTGAAATAGAGATCAAATCGAGAACTTCGAAGGTTCGTACTTTAAGATAACAAAATGACGAATTAATATTTCTATTAGGTTGTCCCGAAACTTTCTTTCGCGTGTTACACTCGATTATTTTATGTTGTCGTGTTTATATAAATAGACAATCTAATTTCATAGATATTCATGTTGTAACAGTAACGGAGCAAAATGAATCGTGCGCAATTCAGTAATGTAACATAAAACATAAACTATTGTGCATGTATTACTTATTAATAAAGTGAAAGAAACTTTTCGGACAACCTAATACTTAAATCAGGATAAATGATGGAATAAAAAGGCACAGAATTAATTTCTACGCCTTGTGATACGATAGGGATCGATATCAAGAGACATACTTTTCGAAAGATGATCGTCGCTCGTTTTGTTTGCCTGATTTTTATTGTCTTTTGTCACCATGACGCGAACGCCACCGATGACGTGCGCCTAGAATTTCGTTGCGTCACTTCTGTTAGAATGTCTATAGCGCTGAAAGTTCGAAGAAAAAAAGTTGACATAGCCGCTGATGCGTCTACAGTTTGGCGTGAGTCATTGGAACACGCTTACGGCAAAACACGACCATAAGGTCATCGATACGAATCGCGTTCCATGGACGTGCAAATTCCTTCCGTGGGTCGTCGCGACGACCCGTTTTTGCAAGCTAGAGAAAAAGTGTGTCTCCCACTTGAAAGGAGATTTTCACGACAAATAAAACGTCACGGGCGTCACGCTTGATCTTCGAACTCGGACAAAAAAAATACCAACGAGGTGAGCAAAATAGTCCGAAGCATAATGGTTCGCAAAGTCGTTCGCCATTCCTGTACTTCTATTGTTCGTGCTGTGTAATGCGTTGTAACATGGAGTACAGAGCTTTTAGCTGTTAGGTATTTAGCTGTTAGGTATTTAGCTGTTCGCGTTCTAGGTTTGGGAGAAAGCGATGAAAAGTGAATACACCGGTTCAATGATGCCCAATTATTATATCCAGATTACATAAATAGAGTAAACGACGGATAGTAAGGGTTACTAAACAACGCAAAATCGAGCAACGTTCTCTTAAAATAAACCTACAACTCGACCCACTTGCTGCTATCAGCCTGTAACTTTTTTTTTTTCATAGAACGCGAGAGCAACGAACGATTTTCCAGTAGAAACGACTGTTCACGCTCTGATTTCTAGTAAGGAGCATTTTTCCAGGCGATAGTTTTCCACGCTAACTTGCCGTCCCGTGCGATTAGCTCCTCGTGGGAAACCGTAAGCCGACCATTAACTAGGTTGATCTTTATGCGCGCAAAGGGAAGGTGTCAAGGATGTGTACACGAACCGGCTCGAGGGTCGATAATTCCGTTCCCTCCGCTATCTCGGCCAATCCACACGCCATCGAGGGAATCGTGCTTTCAAGTGGGCCTGGGCTCACGAATTCATCCTTCCTAGACGTCTGGGAATCCATTTCTTATCGAAACATTCGGAAATTGGATGGCACGAAATTGATCTGCGACTGGGAGTTTGCCCTTTGTCCCCGGACGCTAAGTTAGCGTGGGTGCTGGAGAGTTTCCAATTGCTAGACACTTTTTCTTCGGCCAGATTTCTTTGGAGATGCTCAAAGGTTTCTAGACGCACGATTTGTAGGGATTGTATAAAATCGAGTCTGTTGTATTCGTGTCAATTATTTATTTATTTTTTTTTGATATATACGTGCAGGATATGTTTGTATATCTAACTGTTTTATTATAAATATGTACATGAACAAACTGTACATATGTGTATATTCATCATGAAACATTTATTTGGAAACACCAAACCGATCATTTAGACAAACTTCTACGAGATGGACTGTATGTCAGAAATGATAACCTATTCCTTTTCGTATACATTTATTAGAAATTACAACGTACAAAAAAAAAGAAAGAGGTGATGTCGACGATCATAGTCTAACTGTCCAAAACCATCAGATAAATGTTCTCACAATTAGCGCAGTTACCGAGGCATTTCCATCACAAAGAGCGAGTAAATCAAACACGAAACGGAATAAAACTGAAACATTTGAAGGTCGAACAGGTTTACCTTGACGTTACATTTTTTAGCGTCGAGACTGGTCTCGCGGGATCCTCGTCCATGCGTCTTGCACGATGCACCGGGTCCCAAAGTCAATTAATCTAATGGATGTCCCTCCGCGTCCCCGTCGACTATTATGTCCTCCCTCCCTTTCAACTTGCAAACTTCCACGCGCCGATTCCTGGTATCCTCTTCTCCCTGTCTCGCAAGTTGCGAACTTGTACGATTTCTCGTTTCGTCTCCCTCCCTTACGGGTTGTAAACTGCCCTGTGCGCGACGCCTCGTTTCCCCGTTGCGCAACGAAACGCATCTAGGTGCGTTTAATTTCTATTCAAGCGACGACGCTCGATGCGCGCAGAAATACATCCACGTTCGAACGGTTGACATACGTGAGCGGAGTAAACAGGCGATGGCATAAAGGAGGACCACAGAAGCGCGCACCTAGTAACCTCATCGCGGGTAACGCTCGCGTCCATTAGCGTTCATTGAAATCGTTGGAATGTGGACGCGATCTTCCAGCAAGAGCGTCGAATCGTTACAGATACACGTGACTCGAAATTGACGCCGTTTCGAGCAAACCATCGATCCGGATGTCATTATAGCGAGCGTGTTGGGTATATTGCAGTGAAATCGCACAAATAGTTTAACCTTTAAGTCAGCAATAGGTGAAGGGGTGGAAGAGACATTGGGGGACCCTGTAGATGCTCCTGTGGGTACGGTTTTTGTTTTAGGGAGGATTCGAAGAAATTTTACTTTAGATTACGAGCATTCTCTTAAGCCGGCGACTGACTTGCAACAGAACGTTGTAATGTAACTGCTCGGCACGAATTGTACGGTTCGGCACCAGCGTTACATTACGTGGTCCTTTTTGGAATCACGAATGCTCGCTTCGAACTCTCGGCTGAATTCTCTCTCGATGCTTCCTACTCAATTCAGTGAAAAGTAGACGATCAAAGAGGTTCGTCAAAAAACCAACAACAGACCAGTGGAGCACGCAAGAGCGCGAACCGAGCGCAAGAGCCTGTCCAGACTAAGCGAATGCTCGCGTTACATTACAATGTTCTGTTGCAAGTCAGTCGCCGGCTTTAGGATACTCCTCGATGATTGCAATCTATTATGAAGCCATTTATGCACCTGTACCAATTGGAATAGCATCTGCACAACTCTGAACTGAGCTCTGAAAAACTGAACTCGAAGCAACCTAGGCGCGAGTTTCTCCCAGGCCTCAAGGTCGTAGGTCACTCAGGCCCGCGAAGTGATCGCTCGGGAAGAATTCAGCTTCTACGGGTGCCCGCGAGCGGAGACAGCGACGCCTATATGCGTCGGGGTCGTCGGTGTGCGTGCACACGCGTTCGACGCGGCGCAACGCGTGCGGCGGAGAGAGATGGAGAGCGCGGAGCGAGAGAACGAGGAAGGAGGGTCGGAGAGCGTATCGGCGGTAAGATCCAGTAACGAAAGAGCTCGGCTCGAGCGGAGCTCGCGTGTCCCCGTCGCTCGCGACTGTTCCGCGCTCAGTTAGCACGAGACTCGCGATCGGGCAACACTAGCTCGCCACGACCTGTTCGATCACGATCCGCGGGTCTACGACGATCCCTCGATCCCGTCCGACACGGTAAACGGAGCGGAAAACCACGTGGCAGCGCGACGTCTCACGCATTCCTCGCCCCGTAACCACCCTGGCGGCGATCCGAACCGGTCGAATCGATAAATCGACGTACCCGTGCGAATTTGTGCGAATACTCCCGAGATCCGCGTCTGTGTGCATTGTTCGACGACTAGGGACTTCTGTGAATTCTGTGCGACGAATGGCTGTTGGGACTCTTGGGATGCTGCACGCCTCGAGTAAAGGTGAACGAGCTGGTTCAAGGTATAAACGCTGGCTGTGGAAGGCGAGAATTCGTTTTCGGAACGACGCGGATGGTTCTCTGGATGGGCAATTCGATGTCCGGGAGGAAAGGGTCCGTGGAAAAAGGGAAAGTCGAGAGAAAGCGTATCGTATCGGCCGAGAGATAAATTGTAGGTGCGAGGTGATCGAGGATATGTAGAGACGCGAGAACAAAGGAGATGAAGAAGAGATACAGGGGAATTTAACTTTAGGGGTTTCGAACAAAATCTATTCGCTTTTCAAACATTCTTTTCCAGAGTATAATGTCGAGGAGATTAATTTTTATCAAATAAATTGAATTCTATTTATAATGTTCCTTCGATACGGTTGCAAATCTCGTGCGAAATGCATATTACCGAGCATATAATGGCTTAGTAGACGATAAGACCCGGAATAGAGAGAATTAATTGCGCCGATGGGATTCCAAACCGATCCCTTATTGGCAAACGCAGGGCGGAGCCGCGATAAGGTCGATGCGACGGATAACAGGCTACCCAGACGATACAGAAAGCAGTTAGTAATAAATACTATCGTTTGTAACGTAAGTGGCGTAATAAATACAACGCAGCATTAACGAGATCGATAACAAATACAGTAGAAGGGAAAATAGAATGTAATTTTTGTTGTTCTTGGATGAATCGGAAACTTGTTCGAATAAAGTGTAATTCTATTCTAGTGGGAACAATAGGAACGTGCATATTCATAGGCACAAATATTAGTGTTTTTACTGCCAACATTTAATTCAGAAAAGAAAGTATTTAACGATTCTTTTTAAGCTTTTAAGGTTTTCGTAAAGCTTATGATGTCTGCAATACCAGCTGACGAGCCTGAAGACGATGTTTGATATATTAGGTTGTCCCAAAAGTTTCTTTCGTTTTATTAAGAAGTAATACATGCACAATATTTTATGTCTAATGTTACATTATTGAATTGTGTACGATTCAATTTGCTCCATTACTGTCACAACATCAATATCTAAGAAATTAGATTGTTTATTTATATAGACACTGTCACACAAAATAATCGAGTGCAAATTACGAAAGAAACTTTCGAGACAATTTAATACTATTTGGTCGTGGGAATGATTCACTACTGTATTTATTGCCGTTCTCAGTACCGTGCAGGTCGCACATGCGGATACTGATTGCTCTTCTTTTGAAGAACTGACAAAATGTATTTCTGAGTGGTCTGTTAAAAAAATATATTCCTGAGTCTCTTCGCGAATCCACGATAATTTTTATACTCGTGTTTTCGTTTCAATCTTTGCACTTTGCCGACGCTCGTATCGCATCGATCGGATGTATTATTAAAGCTGCCATCTAAGCATCAAAGTCGAACATCGTTGATCGATAAACTTATTTATTTTAACCAACAGCATTTTCAATTTTGTGTAACGATCCAAAGTCTATCCTCATTTCGACGGATAGTAGATCCAACAGAAACAAGAAATCAATTTGCAACTATAAGTGTTCGCGTGAATACATATTCTACCGATGAGGTCAGCATGATCTAGCCTAGGCGTAAACAGCTGTGGTTTGAACAATGGGAAACATTTGTTTTTCTTTCTGACACGTTTCGATGGATTTTGCCTAGCGTAAGTGGGCTGGGAATTCTTCCATTCGAAATTTCCCGTGGAAAATTGTTTATAAAATATAGGGAAAATATTGGTCGACAGGTCTTAAACTTTCCAGAGATTAATTCTCCTCCTCGGCTTTTTCTTCGGACGTCTAAACGAAATTCTGAATACGTTTCGCGTGGATAAGTTACGTCCACTATGGTTCTCCTATTGCACTCTGGCTTACCGTGGGCAACATTTACGCCCCTATTCGCGACACTAGCAGCTTTATCAATTGCACTGGCAGCTAGTGTCGCAAACGAGGAGGCGAGGCGACGCGTGACAAGAGTAACGATAGGTGACATTGCGTGGACGGCTGGTGTACGCGTGTTGGCCGTCACTTTTTAATACTTTGCCAACCGCACATGTGAAGCTTCTTTCGATTCACATCCAGTTCCATAAATATTCGTACCTTCTATGTCTATTGAAAAATCCATCGTTTAATTTCGACAAATTTCTTGAATAGATACAGAGGTCACGGATACTTTTACGACCAACTGTATTTACATAGGATTTCTGTCTCATATCAAGAAATTATTTAGAAATATTTTTCGTAAATGCAAGTAGCCAATTTTACGATCTGTGCTTTATCGCGGTTCAAAGGGGACTAAACAAACGGTTACGAAAGACCAGCAGCATTCGCTGTCTTAAATATGCACGCATATTCTTTGATAATCGACACTTATCTAGCGTCTATTCAGGCATCAATGTTATCTTCGATTTTTGGTTGCATAGAATTACTATAAACACGTCTATCGCCGTATGATACGCAATAGAACGTGACTCCGGGAGATCGCTTGACAACGTGTTAATTTTCGTCCCGTCCAAGCAACAGGTTTGCTCGACGACCATAAAGTGTATATTCGTCAGTCGCGAGTGTCAACATTTTCGCAGCTATATCGATTTCAGAGAAAAGGGAAACAACATGTTATTTCCTTTTCTTCCATGCGAAAGTTAGACCACTCCTAGTTTTTTTTTTCTTCTAAGTAAGCCCAAGCAACGGTCTTCCAGTCAACAACCTCTTCCGAGAATTTCGGCCGTCTTTCGTGCACGACGAACGATGGAAATATTTTGGGTTCGCCAGATATCAAGAATCATGCGACTCTCGAGTCGTGTTGATAATTATGTCAGAACATATTTCGGTAACGATAACGGATTCTTAATATGCCTACAAATTCCACCACGGCCAACGGAACCACTGATCGCGCCTATCTACAAATATTTACAGTGTTCTTTAATTCGCGTCGCGTATAAATTTTAGCAAAAACAAAGGATCAAACGAGCTTTGGGTACACGGTAGACTTATCGTTGATTTGTTTTCCTTTCATCGTGCTACCCGAGCCGGGCGCTTACTCGCGTAGAAGCAACGATGGTTGAATTACACAGCGATCGTATGAACGGTAGGCGGTGAAATATCGAGTAATAGTCGAGCCTCGTGACTGAAACGCGCATAGTCGCCACGCAATAGTTCGCTATATAGTCTAAGGTTACGTGCCTGTCCGCGGATCGGAGTACTGGCCTAATTCGTTTAACTTAACGACATTAGGAAGTCGCGCGCGCGGAATCACCACTGTCGCATCGTTTCTGGCGAAGTGCGTCCGCGACATGGTTCGCGTCGTTGCTCCTAAGAAAGTGATGGTGTCGAGTGTCTCTCCCGTGTCCACAATTCGTTCTTTTCTAGTCGAGAAAATCGTTTTGGACCCAGAGATCAGTTCCCGACTGAAAATTGGAATCATAGTTCGTCGTTGGTTAATCCGTTGGAAAATAGTGTGCGTTGGGTAAATTATAACACGCTTATGAGTTAGTACGGTACTTTAGCGCGAGTGTAGATATCATTAAACAGGATCTTAATAACAGTAATCATTTTCACGAGGAAATAATTTGTCGAATTGTCGAAGGAAAAGTTTCGCACAGCAGCTAGGAATTTCCCAATTCTTTTTTGCTCGCGTCACCGACAGATGCTTATCTACGTTCCGACGTACTTTTCAAACAGCCATAAAGGATATCCGGTAAAACGACATAGCTAGTGAATTCCAGAGAAAGAAAACGGACGAATGGTTCCGTCGCGAACGGGAACGAACGATCGACGCGATTGCGATAGATTCTTCTTTCCGTCGGCTGTAGTCGCGCAACGAATCGGTCCACGAAAAATTTGGTCTCGCGTCGTTCGTATAGATTCTTCATTGAACCGAACGTTAAGCGTTGTTTCCATAGTCGATCGCAATCGATGACAGGTGGTTTGCTAAGTGGTTTCACCTTTCTTTTCGCTACGTAAAATCTCTTGTTAATCGTGGAGATGGGCTTCGATCAATCCGTTACGTAATCTTTGATAGAAAAACGGCTAAGTAATATGGATAAAGCATGGTTTGCCGGATTATCGCCTCCTCAATCTTACGTCATAGATCGATGCTGCTAGGTCAATCGGTTTTTCCACCGTCGATCGCAACTTCTCGAAACAAAAGAAAATTGTCGAGCGGCGAAATTAATAATTGAAATTTATGATAATTCGTTGGATGGACAATAGAAATGACATATGAATTTGCGTAGTGTGTACTCCAGTACGTGTGTACTATCTCGACATTAGAAATATGGCCACGTGCATTTGAATAATTCTGATAAGTTATTTTTGCACTCTGTTTTATTACGTAAGCTCTTCCATTTGCTCGCAATATTTTTGTATTTCTGAAAATGATTCTGAAAGTAGTTCCATCAAGGACCTTGTAATTAATTGAATCAAGAATATCGTAATTCAAGTTGAAAAAAAATACTTACTTCGCATTAACTCGAATGACATTGGCCATCGATAGCGCGTGTCTAACCTTCGGTTAATTGCGTTTGTAGAAAGCTCGAGCATCGGCTGTAGTCCGTGGCCGTCGAAATAACAGAAAAATACTTAGTTTTACGCGAGTTTCTCAACTCAAATAAAATAAAACTACATAAAGAAAACTCGTTTGTATCGATGTCTATACTTTCAATTCCACTGTGTATACAGACGGGTCGTCGCGGTCGTTAAAGCGGATTATCTAAACATAATCGTAACCGCGATGATCGTACGGGGCTTACTCGTTGAATAACATCATCATTCCGAACACAGCTGGGTTACGAGAGGTCTAAAGCTCGGTCATATAGCGTCATAGTGTCTTCTTATCGTTATACTTCGTCTTCCCGTGGTTCAGTGGTTGGCAGCATTTTTATTGGAACAATAAATGACGCGCGGAATCAACGTTGAGCAATTCATTCTTGACGTTCGTTCGATCGAACGGACAGATTGTCTTGATTTTGTATTTTGTTCGTTGCGAAACAGCGAGTACTAGATCATTTATTCTTCCATTTGCTGTGCTTCTTTGGAAGTGTGAATTAATTGAATTAATATTGTCTATTCTCTCATCACGTCTGTCGAGTAAATAAAATTTAATTAACACGTTGGTCGCCACGTCACCCAGAAATGGGTGACAGGACTTTTTGTTAAGGAACTAAAAAAATTAATTCCAAAGGTGAGGCAATAGCGAAAATGAATCCGGATAGGATTCGATAAAGCGACGTTAAAAAATTCTATACTACAACGAATGTTAACTTACCTAATCTTCGATAGTCTCGAGACATAATTTTCACTTTGTAACATTTTCACGAGTTTCAACTTGGCAGCCAACGTGTTAAAATGATAAATACCTCCCAAAAATGAAGAAGGGAAGGAACAACTCTTAACGTTCGGTATTCAAAATTACAATGTTTATTCAGTCTGTAACGGTGAAATCCGTCTGTTAAATCTTTCATTCGTTACTCGAGATGGTCCTCTGGATAAGAATTTCATCGAGTTCGATGTCATAGAGGCATTTGACCTTTAGATTCTGGGGAATCGAAACGTGCCTTCCGACGGCTGCCGAAAATAAGAATTGCGAATACACGCGCCTGGCACTTTCGCGGAAACGCTCGCGGAGTACGTCGACCTGGAATTATTCCACTGGTGATTACGTATTGTCGGTCGTCTTCCACAGCGCGACGATAAGAATTCAGACTGGCGGCGCACAGTTACCGTCGGAGCTCTGAATACGTCGAATCGTCGGAGTAAAAGGAAATAGGTCGATGCGCGCGCGCGCTCGCAGTTTTCACTTTGTCGACTTGGAAATTTCCCTTATCTCTGATATCTCCGTATAATTGCTATCGAGATATTATTTTATTTATACGCTGGATTGGATTATCACGGTGACGATAATTTTCCATCGACAGATTTAAAAGCAGCGTTTAAAGCAGAATTTTATTGACGATATTATCTTTCAATCTGGCCGCGCGAGATAAGCACGAATTCTTCGGTGTCTTAACGATACCAGCAGTCAGTGTCAAGGTTATCAAAAGTTGAAACGTTTCCTAGACTGTGTCGAGGCTTTCGAAACTTTCAAGACCTCTGAAACATTCAACACTGTCAAAATATCGAAGGCTTATAAACTGTTCCACACTTTTCGAGGCTATTTTAATCTCAAGGCAGTCTTGAAGTGGCTCCAACTTCCATATACCCGAGGTACTCGAAACTCTGCAATTTACACGCTTTCAGTTTATTGATAACGACAGTACTTTAATTGCTATTCTTAGTAAAACTCGATAAAATCGTAAATTAACAATTAGTCGCGGTAAGAGCGAGAGTTTCAGGCGCGAGTCCAACTTGAAAGCTACAGTCTTTGAAGACACGCATTGTCAGGTCCGAAAGGGGGTTATCAGGTATACATTAAACCTTCGCCTGCACTTTTTCCACCTTGATTCGCTCGCTGGTGAAATTTAAAGTTCTCCGGAGACGCCCAACAGAATCCTCGCCTTCCACCTGCCGAGGGCAACACCTGCGCCCTCGTAGATTTATCTGGTCCACCTGGCGAATTCTCTTGACGCGTACGCCATTCCCTTCCCCCTCTCTCAAAAAAACCAGAAGGGTAAATTTAGTCCAGTGCAAGAAAAAATCCTACGATAAGTCGCGCTGCCACTCGGTGAATTCGCTGAGACCCGTCGCATCCAAGTCATATTTCCTTTTCTCCGCAGAGATATGCTCGCGATACCGTCGGCATTTTAACGAACGCATTCCGGTGAACGCGTGAAAAGACTGTGGCGTGTCGATTCCTTCCTGGAAAGTACGCGAACCGCGCGGAACGTTTAAACACCAACGCAAAATCGTGTTACGCTCGAAGACCTCGGACATTCATCGAACTCGAGGAGGATCAATTGATCGCGAGGCCACCTGGGGATTTTTCTGCTTCATCGGTGTATCGGTCGGATACGCGATCGACGACAAGTGAGAAAAGCTCTGACCACTGAGTCCATATTAAGAAAAGCTCCAAGACTGCGGAGTTTATACATTTCTGTTTGGACGATTGATTAAAGAGAGAACGCAATTTGGGATCGTTGAAGAAGATCCTAGCTTGAGGATACCTGGTGTCAAGCAAGGAAAGACTTGACTCTTTCGATAGACACTCGCGAAGAGAACAATGTGCATGGAAAGATATTGAGTCTACAATTGCATCCTCCCACGCATAAACTATGACCTACCCGTCAATCTCGTATTCGATCTAGGGGACAAAGATTCCCCCAAGTCGAAGGGCCCTGAAAGAAGGCTAACGGCAGCTAAGAGTCGCCTTGGACTCTCCACCTACCCCTAAAGGGTAGCAGACGACATTTACGAGCAAAGGTGAAGGAAACGTCGTCAGTATTGCGCCGCACGTAGAAACGGTGGCTGGCATGTACGTGACGGAGACAGGCGGCCACAGAGTGGCTCCAGTGACCACAAAAGCGAAGATGGTCGAATACAAAGCGATGAACGACGCCAGCGAGCGCGGGGGCGGAGGTGGGACCCACCTGGCCGCCACCGTCAAGAACACCGTTCGACGTCTTCTTCGTCGCACGAAGAGCCACCGCGACCCACCCAACGCCAACGTCACGGCCACCACGCAGACTGCCAACGGAAATCACGCCAACAACGCCGTCACCGTGAGGAACAAGCCCAACAACGCGAACGATCCGACGACTAGAAGATCCCAGCCACCGCTGCCGCCGTCGGCCGAGCAACACTCCAGCAGGAACAGCTACGTCAGGAGACACACGAGGCCACGCGTCAGACTTCAGGTAAGAGAATGAGTGTGAGATCTAGGTTTGAGGATCAGGGATGGCGTTTTTATAACAATACTCGATTTTCGGGGTGACACGTATGAGATGCGGACCCCTCGGAGTAGTCTTCTACCTAGTGCAGCAGGGTTAACTCGAGGGTTGAATTTGCAATTCTGTCTTAGGTTACTGTCTAACTCCTTCGTCGTCAGTTCTAAAAAAAAGTATCGTCACGTTTCAGTCGTTTAGCTCGTTACATCCCTGTTATCGATTCACGTTTGCGTAACACCAATTTAGCATCTGCTGAATAAATTACCAATTCGTCCAGACAGTTCCCAGAACCCTGGCTCTTACGCAACGAACCGCATTTCGTGCTAAAAAAAAAAAAAAATCATTATTCAGTGAATGACAGTCCTCGCGAAACGAGCTCCGTCTTTGGAAACGGTTTGGACGGATTCGCGATATTAATGTAGCACATTCAGCAAAAGGATTGAATGGTCCTTTGTGGGACGTTTATGAAAACGTAAATGGGCCTCGAAGGTCTTTCAAGGATTTCAGAAGCACAGTGGTGTTGCTATTCAATTAACACGTGAAAAGATTTTGTTAAATTGATATACCAATTGAATGTGATGTAAGAAAAGAGAAGATACAAATTAGTAACCTTCTGTGAGACAAATAAATTTTTTATTTTTGGAATATATATATTATATGTATGTATATGTATATGAATATATGTTTGCATATGTATATGAATATGTATATGTATAATATATGTCTATCTTTATATATATATATATATATATATATATATATATATATTACATATATTACATATACATATATACGTATATATTCATATTCATATACATATACATATATTCATATACAAAATTTATTTGTCTCACAGAAGGTTACCAATTTGTATCTTCTCTTTTCTTACATCACATTAAATTGGTATATCGATTTAATAAAAAAAATATATATATAGATTATTGGGTTAAATGGGATAGAAAAAATGCCGAACGAGTTTCCACAACGAGGAGGCACGGTGTGGTGAACCCTTCTCGTTCTCGGTCGTCGACGCGATCGAAACGCTCTTCTTCGAACAACGAGAAGGGAACTCATCGTTTCGTAGAACTCGCTTTGTGGATCCTCCTCAAGACGATCCGCGAAACGACTGGTCGTTAACAGCATAATTGACCTCGTAAAAACGTCGTGCGAGCATAATTGCTCGTCGAATATTCCAGCTGCAATAGACGTCAGGGATCTATCCAAATCGACAGATTTATCTTCGTATGATCGAATGGAATCCATCTTTGTTATCTGTTCTTATTGGCCTTGGTGGTTACTCGGGTTAAACTTTGAAATATACGTTCATCTAATATATGTATTATATTTTATTTAGAAGTATAATAATATATATATATTTATTTCAATAATTTTCGTCCGGGGAAAATTGTAATATTAGTAGGAAGTCTAAATTCGCAAATCGCAGGGAAAGATTTAAAAATCGTCATATTTATTTATTCCTGAACCGAGCGGAATGGTACGCGCGTTAGGAAAGTTTCCTCTGTTCCGTTCCACTCGATCCTGGCGTCTCCAGCCTCTGGCTACGATAATTGCTTCCTTCGTGGCGAAACAATGGATTCTTCTAGGTATCCCGTACCCGTGAAACACCTCTTTGTTCGACCGAACACTTGTTCGTTCGCCGGCATAGTAGATGATCGTTCAAAAGGACCTATCGTTGCCAATGGAATTCAATCGATTGTTTCACGCTAGACGCACGACGACGCCGCGTGTTCGCTCGTTCCTTGCGTCGCGACGGAGGTGTACCCTATCTAATCTGTCGCCAAGCAGGTTGCATTTTTTCGTCTGGCTCTCGGTTAGGCGTTCCTCTAATTCCCTTTCCTGTATCGCATAAATCTACGCAAGTGTACACGTTGTTAAATACCTCGTTAGTACCTTGAAATTATTTTTAAACAATTCCTAAATACAGAAGCTTATCGCGAGTCTTCTGCAATTAGGAAAATTGTTCACAGGTATATTATTATGTTTCGAAAATTTCAGTGCAATGTAAAATAAATTAAATGTTTTCAATTAAAAAAAATAAATGCACGACGTTGCATCATCGAGATCAGTATTGGTAAATTTGAAAATTTCGAGACTTTAAACTATCGCAAAACAAAGAATCGGTAAAACCAGAATCACTGACGCGGAGGCACGTTCCCTCGGTTATTGATACTCTGTGGCATGCGGTGTTCGCTGGTTGGTTTCCTTTCACTATTCAAATATGCTTACGCATTGTAGCTCAGGGTAATAGCGGCTCGCCATTGCCACCTGCGCAGGTGCAGCGCTCCGTGTCGACGATGAATCGCGACTGCATAAATTGCGATCGTCCACCTGTCGCATGAACATTAGGCAGCGAAATGCTCGCCGACAAATCAAAGTCATTCGCATTGATTAGTCTTAGAGCATTTATTTAGCGTGTCCAGTTGCATGAACGACACTGTTTGCAACGATAATTTGTAAAATTATAACGTTTACGTGTAACGTAACTCCTGAAGGAAGCCCTCAGGGGCTGCAGCTATCTTTGATTGTAGCTACAGTAGGGGTTAGCGATCCCCAGTTACCCTAGCTATAGTGTCTAAGCAAATGCAAGACTCATACATTAGGCATCATAGTCAAATCATATGACTTTGCACTCTTATAAATAAAACTCACTCCTGAGGAATTGTGAACAGTGCTTCGAGGCTAGATTTGAAAGCAGCTGCGCCTCGCCTTTGCCCAATTATGTAATTACTCTGGCACGACATGCACACTTTCTTCTAATTTGCATAATAAAGTCGTTGCGATAATAACAATAATTACGGCGAGTGTTGTGGATACTGTATTAATATTCCACTGAAAGTCCAGCGTCGGATTAGTGAAATTAGCTTCAATTTACGTTTCACGCCTGGGTATGTTTGTTTAACTTTTTTAAATCAGGCCTCGAAGAAAATCTAGAAAGCTCGAGAAATTTTACGTTCGACTCACTGGTTGTCGGGGAATTAATAATGATTCCGAACGTATACGCGCATTTTACGCAAATTAATCGTTCTCGTCGTATATTTTTTCACGATTCGAATAATTCTATCGGAAGGATGATATATGTTCTGGATAATGATATTCTTCAAATAATTCCAGCTATTGTGCACGTTTCGTGAATTGAACGATAAACCTCCAAACGCGAAAACGAAAACAGAACTAAATCACGAAATATCAGGAAATATCGCGGGACGCGAGAACATCAATAATATTGCTTTATCAAATGCGAACTAATCGTTTCCTTTTCATTCTTTTTTCAGAGGTCTTTCTGACCTCTGATAACGCGATTCCGAGATTTCACGTCACTCTGTTTACCAACGAAAGTTACGCTAGCACTAGCGTATCTTCGACAAGCATAGGAGTGGCTGAAATTACACAAGATACCCGATGCAATTGGGGAATCGACCGTCGTCGTTCAAGAGTTGCTGGTCGATATAAAAATTCCGTGAATCTTTCATTCGCAACCCTTTGTTTGCGACCTTTCCGAAGACGAGCACGATTGGGCAAAGGTTAAGGTAAAGACACTCCTGGAGCCCACCCACGTTGGCTATAAATATCTTTGGGAGACCTTTAAAAAAAAAAGTAGTTTGTGACAGCTTATACGTTATATTTCCTTCGAACGAATTTTGGAACGTTACATCTTCGGTATCATTCGTAATAGGAAATTCGACGGGATCTCATTTCTTCCATCGAGAAATAATCTTTAAAAAGTTGTTTCGCTACTATTGCAAAATTTAACATAGTTTGGGAGACACAGCGCGGAAAGTGGAACCTCGTTCGTTGTAAGAGCCCTCAGCCTCAATCTCTTGCAACAACCGAGATTTTCCACTGCCCCCTTCGTCGCGATTGTATTGCTTCCAATGGGAAATGCTTCGATACTGTTTTTACGTAATCTCGAACGAAACGGGCATGGAAATGTTCTCGGTGACGAAACGCGACCTTGATAGATCTCGAACTCGATTTTATCACGTTATTGGGTTAGTGGAACGAAACGAATTTATTTGTTAGGCATGCGACTAATGTTACCCGCAGATCAGGGCACTCGTTTCGCAACGCACCGTGCGTCACGAACAGGTGACAGAACTCCGCACATGCAAATGGGCGTTCCAGGTTGCGCCTAAGTGCACCGTACGGAACGAGCTCACTCGTGACTGCGATTCTCCTTTGACGGTGACCCATCCCTTCCGTCGATAGCCATTTTGACCATCGAAGTCTTTTTGTGGTTTTGTGCGAAGATAATCTAACGTCGTCAGTCGATAACTCGATGAGTCCAGAAATATATATATATCACAGAAATATTTTTAAAGTGGCTAAGTCGATCGAACGATCCTTCGTCGCGAGTAACAGCGAGATAATGGTTGAGAACTTGTAATGAGACCTTTAGCCCACGTTACTGTGCATTTATATTTCAGTAAATATTTTTGTGAAATTTATAGTTTCGAAGATACCCGAGTTGCTAATAGTTATTGCCCCACCCTGTATACCGCGTAACATTTGGACGAATATTTTTCTTCACTCAGAGAAAAGATGTCCAGTAATAATTCCTAATCGGCAATTAAAATTCGTAACGTGCCATGGTCCTCGGTCGTGAAAGGTATCGCATGAAATAATTTGATCGCTGCTGTCGCTGGATGGAAACAGCCTTGATGGAACTCCCATCCAATATTCGTGGCGAACGTTGTCTACGCGCATGAACAGACCTCCCCCGACGGCTATCGCGGAAGTGAATCGTTTAAAGTACATTTGAGCCGTTGTTAACCGGTGTCGACGAAGAATATATGCCTGTCCGTCACCGAGTGGCGAGCTTTTCGAGTACGCCTCGGTGCAATCGGATATCAATCGCGCAGCGGAGGTGACGAGGGGTCCACGTGTCAGAATTGCCGCGACAGATTGAAGTTAATTTATCATTGGACGCGAGGCGCAGTTTCCAATGACCCTAGGAAAGGTCAACGTATTTTTCTGCTGTAGTGTACTCGTGCACGTGGACTCGAAGCTTAGAGTCTTCAAATGTTACGCATTCCATTTTAAAAAGTCCTCTATAATTCTACAGACTCCAATGCTCCTGACTTCAACATGAACAGTGGCGTCAAGTACCTGAAATTAGCCCAATAAAATAAATAGTACCCCAAAGAGAACATATATTAACAATTCTACTTTCGAAAGACCAGCCACACGATTATTCGTCGCAACTTTAAAATTTTTAAAAATCCTCTATAATTCTGCAGACTTCAATGCTCCTGACTTCAACATGAACAGCGGCGTCAAGTACCTGAAATTAGCCCAATAAAATAAATAGTACCCCAAAGAGAATATACATTAACAATTCTACTTTCGAAAGACCAGCCACACGATTATTCTACGTAACTCCCCGCAGAACTGTTCCAAAATTTCTTTCATAATCGCCTCTCACTTCCGTTAGAGACAGTCTCCTGGCGGTACGGCGTTTATCTCGTAAGCATCGATAACAAAAAGAAACGCGTTAATTCGGATCAGTCTACTGGCAATGACTAACACCGACTGGTAATTGCCCAGCGAAACGAGGAAGAGATAAACTCTCGTGCACGTAAGCTGACGAAAATTCTCCGTTGCAGTTGTACCCATTAGGCCACGTCATGC
Source organism: Hylaeus volcanicus (assembly GCF_026283585.1). Taxonomy (NCBI): domain Eukaryota; kingdom Metazoa; phylum Arthropoda; class Insecta; order Hymenoptera; family Colletidae; genus Hylaeus; species Hylaeus volcanicus. The sequence goes on along the minus strand of NC_071976.1, from coordinate 31,861,976 downwards.
GGAACGGAACGGGGAAATTCGACGTAACACGTCGTCGATGCTCGCTGAAGCGCGACGAGTCTTGATCGTTTTACAGAGCCCATCGACAATCATTATCGCGTGATTGGGGCTAATTAACCCGACGTGCACCGCGAATGTTGCGCGAATTGACGTGATCGATTAGAGTCGGCCCGTCCATTACCTTTCAAATACAATTCGCAACGAGACGGAGGAAATTAGATTTCTCGCCTCTTTCTGTGCCCGTGTATCGGTGTGCCAGGAAATACCGTTTCGAAATCTCCGATCGCGCTTTCATTGGCCTCGTGTGATAGGAGCGATAGGGCACAATGTATGACGTAGTGTGTTTCAGCAATCTCATTTTCTTAGATTTATAATTTTGGAACGAGAATTACTGGGGATCTAAATTAAAAAAAATTGAGAGTGCTAATTTATTTACATATATTTTAGTTTCAATTCAAATATGCAAATATAAGTACATAAATTATTTTTTAAATACAATTTATACACTCTTCCATGATAATACGCACATTAATACATATCAAGTAAGTTTAATACGCAAATTAAAGACCGACAAAATAAATCATTTCGTCGGCCATATCGGACGGTTGAAGTCGGTAAGCTAGCAGTGATTATACCGAGTGATACAGAACGGTGTATATCAACAAATACACCCGGATACCGCAAGATTTACACAAACAGAGACGCGGCAAACAGTCGGTTTTGACTCGTGTCACGAGCACCGGCAGGATCTTAACTCGCTGTTGCGTACGCAGCCGATGGCATGGAATTATGTAAACCAAACAATGTTGCATTCGCGAGGCTCGTGCACATGGAAGCCGCTCCAAATGAAGGCACACGTGCGCAATAAACAATTAATCGTGGAGTCGTTTCCTAATTCGTTTAAAACACTTGCATTATTTTCCTGAACAACGCGAATAACCCAAAACATTTTAGCTATTTTTCTTCGTTAATAAGATTTAGACAGAATTTTTATTGTAATTATTGAGACAAATTCGAATCTGAGGAAAACAAAGTATTTTTGTTCTCATAGTGTTTACGATAGTGCTAACCAATTGTTTTTTTTTGTAAGTCATGCCACGCACAGTCGATGCTTTTATTTCACGGTAGTTCGCATTTTGTTAGAATTCTAAACAAACTTACAAGCAGAAACAGAGAATATTCTATTTTCATAGAAAGAAACTTTGTTTGAAGAAGTCTCGGGTGTTAATGCTAGAAGGATCCCGTTATCGAAAATTGTGAAAGAAATTCGCGGGAACTCTGTATATCGTAGATACGTGGAACGACGTTGCTTTTCACGGAGGAACTTTTCCTTCGTGGAAAAAGAAGTAAACGATGCAGTTCGTTATCTGTGGCTTTATTGTGACTGCCGCGCGAAGAAAGGCTTGGCAAACACGTAGGCGCCGATGCTCTAAACCGGGAGGCGCCCGACTGCTCGCCTCGGCTGCTACGGTAGTCGATTTTTTCCAAATCCTTGGCTAAACGAGCCACAGACGAGACGAGCAAATCTTAATGCTCGGCAAATGACAACCGGTTCGCTTCCATCTAGCGTTATCGTTTGTTTGCCAGGGAATATTTTTAGACACGGAAAATCGACGATAAACGATCCCGCTGATAAAAGTGAAAAGCCTGTTTACCGAACGTCTTGGATACGACGGATACGACATAGAGAAACGTGTACTACTTTGATAATTAATTAGACAGATATATTTATAGGGCTGGGTGTGTTATTAGTGTCAATTCCGAGGCTCGTGTTAGAGAACCAACATTGGGCATAAATAGATAGGCAGATATACTGAATACTTTCGTAGAATGAAGTCAAACGAAAATACGAACCATGGTGAACGAGATTGATCGCGTAGATAAAGTCGTGAAGATAAAGTCGACTATGAATGCAAGGATCTATCTCCGTGTCTTATTTTTCGTTCAGACTCCTACGTTATGATATTTGTGATGGAGATGTCTGTGTTAGATCAGAAACGCCGATCATGCTTGTAAATCGGCCGATTAAAGGATTATTTATTTTCAACGCGCGTAATCCGCACGCTCTACTTAGCGCGTCTCTGCTAGCGACTGTGGTCGCCTCGGAAATAGATTAGAATCCAGCACGCGTGGCCTTCGCGGCGTGCAAAATTGTTAAACCGTCTTTACGATCGATAAATCCATTATTGTATCGCGTGCAAACGGACCCGACGGACTGGACTACCCTCTTTCGAGACCAGCCGAATGAGAATCTCCCATGGATTTCCGATTCGTTCTTTCAATTCGCGACGAGGAACAGCAGACTCCCAACGTGGTCATCCATGAGAAGAATCTCGTTTCACGCGCCATGCTTCGACGGACATTCTTTGATCCACGATTGAGCCGACGATCATTGTTTCGCGACTTTTGGCAATCCCGGGGGGCACTTTGTCTACGTGGAAATTCGTGTTTAATTTGAATCGAACGGGAATTTATTTGTACGATTTGTAGAAATCGGAGGCTTTATTTTAACTGCGTAACAGGTTTTAGACTTCTTTTATTTAACCCGTTTAGTGTTCGATTTCGAGGAATCGAAACGATTGTTTTCGGCTACACTGACGTGTGTCTTGAACGTACTTGCGATGCACTTGGATGACTACGATGATTCATTGCGACTCATCGTTCACCTTGCCGCAGAAGACAAATAAATGCAGTTGTAAGGTTTGCTAACGATTGAAGGAAACTTATGCTTCTGCCTCGACGAAGATTCTGTAATTTTCCAAAAATAGAATCGAAAATTGACAGAATGAAGCAGTAATTAAATTATACAATTTTTGCTAACGAAGATCTGCAACCGTTAAATTAACTTCACTTTATAGAGTCATAGTTGAAGGTGGACCGGCATTGGAATATCGCAATCTAATTATTGCTCCTATCAGAAGTCTCCTGAAACTGTTGGATTGTTTAGACAGTTCTTATCGATTTTTAAAAAAACTCCGAATGCAACACATTTGAAGTTAGCTTTATATAGATATGACAGAAGTATTTCGTCTTTTACAAGAGAAATCGTTATTTGAAATCGCACTCTTTAACACCGCCGCGAACAACAGGCCCGTTACACGGCTACCGATCGCGCTCGACCCGATTCGCCCGCGAACAAAAAGGAAACGGCTACCAATAGCGATCGCCGTAACTGTTACCTTCCGTTCTGCATCGGTTCATCGACTTCGATCTCCGTTCACGGTTGAACGATCGAGCTCTCAGTGCCGCGGCTTACCGTAAAAATTTCCACCGGAGTTTTCTTCATCCTTTCGATCGGCCGCGTCGAGAACGACGATCGATCGCCGTTCCCGTTTCTTCTATCTTCGACGCGAACGATTGCTTTCGCAATGAGACATAACCGACTGTGACGCTCGCCGTTTAATGCGCTTTTGCACAATAATCGTGCTCGAAGCAAGAAATAAGCAATGTTAGAAAGAATGAAAGATATATTGTTGCTGTTCTTACTATTTCAATTATCAGAAAAATCCACCCACTGAATTTAATGGTACATCTAATTTTATATTCAATTTTTAATATTCAGTTTGATTGAAATTTGAAGGAACTATACAGTCTGTCCATTCTCGAACAGTGCTTACGTCAGCTGTGCAAAGGTTCGATGATAAATACCTGTTTCTAGCAATCTGGTAAACTGTTAATCGTCTATGTACGAGATCATATATCATTGGCTTGCATATTTCAAGCATTATCGCCGTTTAAAATCCCATTAAAAGGCGAGCGTCGCTTATGTACCCATTGCTCGCGATTCTCCGCAAACTTTTCATGCTGCAAAAGCTGCCCACGCCGAGCTCGTTCCTGCCAGAAGAAGAAAGACCCGTTCCGCGTGGAAAGAGACCTGCAACCGGTGTAGGTCGACTCGTTTACCGCCCACCTGTTCTCCGAGTTAAGACTTCCACGACGACGCAATCACTGTTCTCAGAGTCGTCGTTGACCCCATCTCATAAAACGGTGCACAGTAAACCAAATAAATAACGAAGTGCAATTTAAAGTTTTATCGTTACGCTAGAATTAACAATAACTGCGGATTCGATGCATTTATAAAACAAACGAGTGTGGCAAACATATGCTAAACGTAACCAAAAGGTATACGCACCTATGCAAAAGGAACCGTTATCATTGTATTAATTAATAGAATACATTCTATCTGCATTACGCATACTTTGTATGTCTTTCCCATTTTGATGTACGCCATGAATGCATAAAATTCGCAGTCGAATTATCAACATACACATTCCGGTATTATTTTCCGCGAGGCGCGACGAATTCTGCAATTTCTGAGTAGTTGATAATTTGATTTATGACTTTCGAAACAAGCCAGGGTTGAACGTTCGTTTTATCAGGTTGCTCCAAATATTCAGCGCGTGTCGCGTTCGGCGTGAAAGCAAACGGTGTTGGAAAGAAGGAACGAAGGTCGCGATCGCGGCGGTCTCTCACGAGATAGGAGCGTGTCTACCCGCGAACCTGAGTTTCTACCTCCGATCAGTGTTCCCCGAGACACGGACCTTGAGACCCGCGGGCGATCCGCGGTCGGAACGAGTTCTCTTCGCCTCCTCTGAATCGCGGTTTCCCAGATCGAGTTCAAGGACGTCGCCGATCCACGAAAATCCATCGCGGAGAGTCCTCTTTGATATCTGCGCGTCAACAGAGGTTGGGAGCGTTGATCTCGCAAGGGGGCTTCTCCATCGATATCTAAATGAGCTGCGTGATTATAGAGCATGCAATTCTGGAAATAACGATACTTAGTTTCGAGTGCCTTGGGTTAGTACAAGATATATTTGGGGTCTGGTTTTATATTCGGTACAAGAATACTTGTGTCTGTTTTTAAAACAATGTAGAGCCTGAATCACATCTTGTTTTATCGCATTGCTTGGTAATGTAGAACACTCGGTAGACAAGTCGCCCTGTTAAGATAGAATCCTGTCGATAAATCCTTCAATCAATCAGGGTTCTACCTTACCCAGACTTACCGACAGAGTGTACTGCGTCATCGACAGATTGTTATACCGTACCGGCAGGGCACCTCTCTTTCGTCCTTTCAAACAAGTGCGTCACAAGCCTAACGATCTTTCAATTAGACGTCCCTTTTTAATAAAAATTGAAATTAGAAGAATGAATGCTTTCGAGGAACCGTAGAGCCTTGACCTAGCCTAACGCGGCTGACTGACGATTCTATCCACCGGATCAGTCAGGATCCCCGTGGTTGGCCATCGACGCGAGCGTTTCAAAGCGTCGTCCCCTGCGGTCGGCGCGCTTTACCGACTTTCATTTTTATCCGACGATTAAACGTGGGCGGCGAAGCGTGTTTCTCATGCGCGCCGATACATTATGCGCGGAAGGTTAGACACTTTCTAAGCGCGTGGCACGCAGTACGCTCCCGACGCACCTGGCCGTAGGATCGCGGGGGATTCGCGCTCAAGTTTTCCTCGAGACGTGTCGATTTCCACGCGGAAAATGAGCCAGGATCGCGCGATGCTCGCATGGCGTGCAAGATAGTGGTGTGCGCTGGTGATTGTTTTCTTCAAATCTTTAATTTTTTGAGGAATCTTGGATTTTTGTGTTCGTTATTACCAGAAATGGAAACTTTAGTAGTGTACTAATCGGAAATATTGGAAAATTATTTAATCGAGAATGGAGGCTTGTTAGAAAATCTGGAGGATCGTCGAATGCAATCACCAGTGTGGAAATTTAGAAGCTTCGTGTGATGTACTTCGCAAGAACGTCGAGGAAATTGGAGGAACGCGTGCGTTTCGATCGTGGGACTCGTCGAAAGGTGAAAAATATTTTCCCTGACTAAGGAGAAACCCGCGAAATCGGAAGCGCGGGCGGATCGACGGTGGGGAAGTCGAGATCGCGATGAGATCGAGATTAATCTCTTCTGCCCGTCACGTGGGACTCGGCGGAAGGTCGAGACTGTTTGCGAAGCCTCAGACCGACGTTCCCTCGATTTCTCCGACTAATATCGTCTCTCGAATCACTTTCCGCGAGAAACCATCAACGAAAACGTTTTGTCGCTACTTTTAATTATAATTATTTTAAAGGAGACGATAAGTTATCTCCATGCTATAACAAAATTACATTGTTCTTCTAATTATTAAAAATGCAAAGAAATTCAACATGGTACGCTTTACAGTACCAAGTTAACGGAATCTGGAATATATATAAAATAATTTCTGAGCGATCCCTACTCGCGTATCGATTGCCGGACTTTGAGGTTGAGTTCGGTGATGCGGCAATTCTTTTATCCATTATGTTTAATGTTTGCATAACAGATAGCGAAGACCTCGTGAGATATGCTATTAGCGAGGCAAGTCGTGATTTTTCCGATTTGAGCATCTACTTGACATCGATTTCGAGGTGAAGCGACACATGACAGCGCGAACATAAATTCCAATGAGTCGTCATCCCTTAAGTCAACTTGTTTTTCTTAAAACGAGATCTCTTTTTCTTGGAAGGTATATTTCATAGAAGTATCAAAGGTCGTTGACCTCAAGTAACTTCGTATCGCAGGTCGTCGAACTTGTTCTTTAAACAGAAGATTTTCTAATATATACGACGTCTGCAACACTATGAACATTCCATACTATTTGTATAGTTTCAGTAAACAGGCGCATTACCATAAAATACTTTACACCAACGTTGATAGGTTTGTAATTAACATATTTAGAGCAGGGCCGGCGTGACCTTTTGCGGGGCCTGAATTCGCATTCAAATCCTACACTTGAATTTTACAACGAGGAATTATTTCTTTACAAATGCTATATATTTTGTATAAGATGAATATTAAATAATAATACTTTGATGATTTTTATTACTCCTTTCAATTTAATCAACGTTACTAAAAAAATGTCTTGCATCTTAGCAGAAATTGCTTCCATTTGTTAATGGTATCATCGGTCTGTAAAAAGTTCATCGAAATCGGTACCTTTTAATTCAGTAATTTTCGTAGACCGCGGGGCCTTTTAAAACGCGAGACCGAGTTCCGGCGAACGCGCTGAACCTACCTTGCGCCGGCCCTGATTTAGAGTTAGTTGGTTAGTTAGTTCGTGGACATCGGGATATTTGCATAATGGGGGTGCGAATTTTCATTTCGACTATTTTCGAGTCCACTTCTCCAAAAACCACGTCCCCTCCATCACCATACGTACCCTCGTTTCATCGTAAATAAATTTGTACGCCAATCGAGTATCGTTTTCCCGTGATGGAATAGAAACAGCGGGGGGTGCCCGAGGGAGGTGGCACGGGCCTGCTATCGGCACTTGCACTTTGAGCTCGCGCCACGATAGGCGCTGGGGTGGGGGCGAAGGCGAGACCGCGGTTAGTCGCTCGGAGGCCCGTGAGTCACGAACATGGCTTTCGTTCGTAGTTGATCGCGGTTGATCGCAGTCGGGTGGCACCGGTCTCTCGAGCGGATTTCCCCCCGAAAAAAGCGTCGTTCGACACGGCCCTGGCACGCTGCGACGCGGCGCTCACCGTCGACCGGATGCGATCTCGGCGAGATCGGACCGCGCAGACGGCACGACGCAGGAATCGTTTCAGTGGCGGAGCGCGCGTGCTCGCACGCGAACCAGTTCCTCGTGCTAGAACCAGCGTGAAACGCGACACCGTGTCGAACGATACCCGCCGTGCTCTTTCCCTCGTTAGTCACGCGTTTTACGTCGGTGTAACGCGCGTTCGAAACAGTGTTACAACAGTGAAGTGCGAGTGCTCCGGGATTGGACCGACGGGAAACGAACGACGTCGCCACCGTCGGCACGCTGCGCCAGTGGTTCTTAACCTACACCTCGTTGTTTCGCGGTGTGTCTTCGAGCAGAATGATTCTCGGCGCAACCCTTGTCGAAGGCATACAGTATATGCGAGTGTTAGGGTGTCCTAGTGCGTTTTGGAAGCTTCGTTTGTCGAAGGAATCGGTGCTTGGCTAAGATTCGCTGTAACGTTTGTGACACTGATGTTTGGGACCACAGGTATTTATACTATATCTAGATCGCTAACGAAGCGTCGGTACATGGCGTCTGTACATCAAAAATATTTACCACGGTAACATAATTATAGCGTTAATGTACGTAGTCGAATGGCAAGGGTTGATAAACCTTACGCTTCGGAAATGTTCGAAAGAGGAAACGAGATAAACGTGTAGGCAAATTTCAGGTTTATTCAAAGTCTAGTCTCGCGGTTATCTATATTATACAGGTACACGTGACTTGACCATTTAAATCTTACGATCTTAAAATCTTAGCGATCTAGGTATACTATAGATATCTATGGTTGAGACCTTCCTTGGTAACGCACTCCACAATAATTAGTATAAGGTTAGGCGATGAAATGACTAGGTAGGAACAAGCTAAAATTTTAAAGAAAATATTCGTCGAGTTAATAACGTTGCTCTTCGGAATGTCAACTATGTATGTCAACATTACTCACTCGTAGGTGGCGTCCAATGACAATTGACTCATAGCGGTCAACGTGCTTAGCTTTAGGAAAGCGATGGCGAATCAATTGCCATACCAATTTTGACACTCGAAGCATTCTATAACAAATCTTCATTTCCATGCAAACTACGATGTAGTAATTGCCACGGATAAAGACATTTACATTCTATATAATAATTAATGCAGGAAATTGGAACGCCACGACAGGTGGTGCTCGAGACTCGTAATCACGACACTCGATAAGTTCTTGATTCGCCGTTGGCTGCGTTAAGAATTGAGGGCGTGGATTAATGAATCAACTAAACTATTTTACTTTGAACTTACAATCTAAATATATTATATTTTACATATATATTGGATTGTCCAGAAAGTTCGTGTCAATTTTTAAGAAAAATTCAAAGGTATATTTGAATTTATAATATATATATTTATTGAATTATGTAAGTACCATTTTGTTCCACAATTTGTCCACCTTTTAAGGGATGTCCACATGTTATTTGTTTTCAACCATCTCGATATATTCAGACTAAAAATCGGCATGGACTTTCCAGACAACCCAATAGAAAAAGATAACGAACGAACGACTCGATGTTCATTTCAGCACCGGCCAACCTCACCATACACACTGCGTGCGCACCATCGCAACACTTGCATACATACATATATATATTATAGAAATTACATACATTTCAACAGGCTGGAATATTCCCAATTTTTTTAGAATCGAATTTTTAATATTACAAGGAGTAAAAGTCCCTTCAGCTCTCGTAACCTATGTTCGTGGGATTGTGTTGCCGGTTTTACGCCACGGTGGTTAAGAATCACCGTGTTGCGTGAACCCTTTGTCTATCTGATCGGATGCGCTTCGGATACCGTGTGAAATCGACGCCATTGTACGAGTTCTTTTTTTCTTTTTTATAGAGCAGGGACTTGTTACATTTTACAAACATTCGAATACTTCAGTTGGTTAAATACTAGGTGTTGTTCAACATACAATCGTAATCGTAGGTTGTTTGTAATTATGTAATGGTGATTGTATTCTTAATTGTGGCAGAGTAACAACAGGTTATTACTCGCTTATTTTTTCACCTTCGTACACGTTTCTAACAAACTTAGAAAAATTATCCTTGCAACAAGCGTATGGAAATTGATCAGCTGCAATTACCACCTCAAGTACAAAATTGTAATAGTACTGCAATTGTATTTCGTAATTACTATTTAAATTACTTGTCAACAGCAGTTAGCGATAACAAAACCAGACTTGTAATTAACCAAGCATATGTAATTGGTAATCAACGATTACATTTACATTTCGCCCAACAGTGGTTTACATGGATCTAGGTAATTGATCATCTGAGATCTATACAATATTCGAATATGGAGTATATAGTCGGAATCGGGCATAGAAATAAAACCTGCAGAACTATATTCGGCAAATGAAAAAAAAAAAAAAATTGAAATCTTACAAAAATTTCACCGTCCCTTCAAATTAAAATTCTACTTGGAATTTGTCAGTTGTTACTTTCCGTTTAAGTGAGATTCTGTCCAATACCGATTATTCAACGATTCCGGTAGTCGCCAAGCCCTAAGTTCCGCAGCTCGTCGGAAAAGCGGACTCGCGCGCATACGCCTCGCGCAGAGGTTGAAAATGGTCGGTTGCGCGGGTATCCTTGGACGCTTCGCTTATCCGCGGAAGAAGAGATAAGGCGCGCGGCGATCGGGGAATCGAAGGACGGTGACGCTGGTTAAAGAGAATCGGTGTGTCGTTCCGACTTCGCCGTTTGACGAAAGAAAGATCGCGGTGGGGACGGGCCGATGCGACGGAATAAAACAGTCGGGAAGGAAAACACGAGTTAACGGTTTATGTAAGCTACGCGTAATTCCACGGTTACGACTCCAGCCGAGAATGGCGCACGGCTAATTAGTACGCTTCGTGGCCGTAGTCATTGTGTAGGTTAATTCAATTCCGCGGAACTGTTGACTGTTTGCTCGAATAAATCCGCGAGATCGTTCCGCAAACAGAAAAACTTGGCAACGCCGTTCCAGAACCTCGACACCGAGTCTAGATCTTAGTTGTCCAGATAACAGACCAAAAATTTCAGACCATTTCATAATGGCATCGATCTAGAAATATCATCCTGGTTAGCGAGCCAAACAAACATTCTCGTCAGACGATTTACTACGCAGAAACTCGTTTCCCCGAGCTTGTATTATTAAATTGTTATATTCAGCAACGAGAGTAGAACGTGTAGGGAGGGGAGGTAACAGAGTCGACGGCCGCGATAATATCGGCAGCAAGGTAAATTAGTTATTCGCAATCGTTCCGATACGATCGATTATCGCAAATTGATATCTGGAGGAATACGTTAAGGTCGTACACTCTCTCAGCAGTCTCCCGTCACCGTATCAATTAGAAATTACACGCGCGGGACCGCCTTGGATCGAACGATCAGCGATTAAATCGTCGATTTCGTTGGGGCGAGATTGAAGGGGAGTACCCAGCGAACGTGTAATGGCTTTGACTCGCTTCTCGAGGCATGAGAGAGGTTTGCTAGGAATTTTGATTATTTAGGGAGGATTCGTAATTAACGTTTCGACGGTTGGCTGTCCCTTGTGAGCAATTTCAGGTTAGGCTACACCGTCGATCTATATTTCGAATATCGAAAGTTGAACGTGCTTTAGTTTCCACGAGAAATGAAATGCCAAATATCAGCCAGTTTACGATGACTCCAAACTAGGCAGCTCTCTTAATGGAGTAATAAAAAAGAACGATGGTTTATGGAGCACCGGGATCCTACTGTACGTATCAAGGGAGAGCGTAATTACAAATTCAGCGAGGAAACTCGAATCGAACCGTGCATCCGACGGGGCTATTATTCTTCAGCAGTCTAAAAAGACTAACGCGGAGTATTTAATCGAAACGACTAGCTTTCCACGTTTCACGTTCTATTTCAATTCGCGTCCAGGTACGAATCTCAAACACAGAACGAAAGATAAACAATTGTACCGAAGTAGTAATTCCAATTGCTTTCGACCGATGAGGTGCAACGTTAGTCCAGCGGAGTATATAAAACTAAATTACGAACCTTTTCGTAAAAATAAAATGTACGCAGACAAATATAATTGAGGCCATTAAATTAAACTGGAGATAATTAGAAAGATAAGGGAGCAACTATCGAAGCCATTATATTTGTTCGATGACGATAACATTTACAATCTTTAGAAGTGGCTGCGATTAAATGGCTGTATAGAATAGTTTATTATTCGTTAGCCATTGTATGAATATTGTTCCTTTGGAACGTTTCGAGAAATTCCAGCGACCTTCCACTTTCGTTGCTCCTTTGGATGAAACGTCTGCAGCCACGGTTTAATTGTCGCGTCTCCGTTAATCGGTCTCTCGCTCGAATGGCTTTCGCGCGCTATTTGTCCCAGACCATCTTCACGGAAAGACGCTAAGTGTCGCTCGATTAGTCTCACGCGAGAAAAAGAATTGCTAGAATCGTCGCACGATCCCCTCGAAGTGGAGAAACCGCGACGAATGTGCCCCAAGTTCCACCCTTGAAGTGAATTCCGAAAGAAGATGAAAAAATAAAAATAAAAAATAAGTTTGCTCCACATTTATAGCTCTTCGTAGCCCAGTTTATCGGAGTAAACACGTGTTATAAAGTATAGAGGCCGGTGAAATTATAAATTCACGTAAAAGCTTCGAAGCAAAAGACAGATAGAATTTTAATACAATAATAGGTGATTAATGAAAACTCTCCATGGCGATTTATTCGCAGCGCTTATTCGATTAAACAGTTCTTCAGATAAGCTTGTATTAGTTCAACGTGAGACATACTACGGTTATATAAACCCGATTGTAATTTTTATTGGTTGAGTAACCGACCAAGTTTATCTTTCACTCACTTGTTGGTCACACGAACAAGTTAAATACAGCAATTGCTGCACAAAATTAACTGTGTTTAATTTATTCGTGTAACAAATAAACATTAGGTTCTTTCGTACACCTGCCACGCGAATTACAAGCTATCCACAAGCTGTTGTACATTTTTGTTTGTATCTTTTGTTCTTCTCTAATCTAGAAATTTCTTATCTAAACGCGAATTCTGCCCACCTCTGTTTTCTCGCGCCGTTTCTGTTCTCTCTCCGATTCCTCGACAGAACGCAAGCACTTGTACGTACACGCCCCGATAACGACGTATCTTATCCTATCAACGATTACGGCGCGGTCGTAAAGATTGTTTTTTCGTCGGTACAGAAACAAATTTTCAAAGCTGATACAGCTTTACGTGGAACGATCGATTTCCAGGGAACAATAAATTCCCATCAGTTCGACGCGGCTTTATTTTACTTTGACGTCCGCGAGCACGTGGCCAAACTATTTATTCGCAATGTACGCTACGGAAACTCGTTGTAATTGCAAGACAAGCCTTAGGTAATTTCATAAAAGAAATGTTACACCGGTTGTGATTTTCATTCAAGCTTTCATTGATTCAAAGAAAAATTTCATTTTACAATTCACGTTGTAATTTCGATCCGCGTGGAATTCTTATCTAAACGAGAACGTTGCCCATCTCTGGACGATTCGAAGTCGTCGTCCGCGTATTGGCGCCGAAAGTCTCCTCTTCGTAATCCTGGCCAAGCTCCAACAAACTGACGCGTGTTTTGCGGGAAGTTTTGAAGCGATGCATGTCTAATTTTGCACGACTCGCGTGCAAAAATGGATCATCGAAACCAATGGTCGTGTATCATATAATGGATCATCGAAACCAAATATCATTCGACGATATTAGGCGCAGAAATTGATTCTGGAAATTTCTAAAGTAAACTTACCATTCATTCGTATCGCACGACATTTAATCTTTCCTCGGTCGCGCTTTCTAAAATAACAAAGTCTTGAAACTAATCCGAGGGTTTCGTTACTACGAGATACTTCAACGTAACAGAATGGCTACAATAAATAAAGGCACAGAATTAATTTCGACACCTGATATCGACAACTAAAATTTTGTTTAATCATCCTCGATGATGTGTTCCAACACAGACCAACAATTGTTTCTACTTCTCCCCATTCGCTTTCCAAAAAATCAAATTTCGAAAATCGCCCATTTTTCTGTCATTTTTATGGGAGCGTTTGTTCACTACTGCGCGGAAAATTGAGAGGAAAAATTTACTCCAAGGCCGAATTAAGATTTCCGCGGTCGCTAGAGCACGGAGTTAGGCAGGCGCTATCGCTTATCAGCATCTACCGCTGATAACGAGCCGACGAAGTCGAGTTGGCCGGTCGAGCGCTTATCGCCGCGGGGGAAATGGACCTAGTTCTTCGTGGTCGTTCGCGAGCAACCTTTCGCTACTCGTTCTTGTCTTCTTCCACGTTGGCGCGGCTTTTCCTTCATCGAAGTCCACATCGATCGCGGTCTCCCCGGTTCCACGTGCCCGGAATCCTCTTTATTCGCTGGACGAGGAGGAGGGATGGACGAAATTTTATTTGACCAGTAGACTACGAATAAAACCACCGTATGACGATTTATTCGCGACGTTTATTCGATCGCACAATTGCGTTGTGTAGCATTTCATTTCCGTAAACTCGAGTTTTGATATCAGCTCACCAAGTGAGGGAACAATGGGCGACGAATAAATCCAATATGGCGGTTCATTCACGACGTGCATTCGATCGAACTGTTCAATCGTCGCTTCTGCTTCGATCAGTAAAATATCGTATTCTCTAAAAGTAGTTTATCTTTTATTCCATTATTCGAAACTTTTATCTAGATAAGAATCTTGCCCGTCTCTTCGGTTAACGTGACGCATTGCTGTAAGAAAAGTGCAAAAGAAACATTTATTGTTCGGTTATCGATCAACGTGATAGTGTCATGGTGGAGGAAATCAACCTGTGTTTATTAACCTGGACGGTCGCATTTTCATCGATCAAAATTCGTTACGATACTTTCAAATACACGTCCACGTTTTTCGAAGGGTGGTTGAATGAAATATGATGCAATTTTCCTTTAAATTATTTTTCTATTTCTGATTTTCCTTGCAAGGCATTTTTTATTCGATTCACAGGTATAGTTTTCAACCACCTTTCAGGAACACCCAGTAGATAGACGGACAAGATCCATTCGGATGAAAGCACGCATGCGTGCACGCGTCTTTATCGTTCGACTCGACGTATGCGGTCGCATCGCGATATCGTTTCATGGTTTTTGTTTTTTTCATTGGACACTGGTATCCGTGAGAACTCGTCGACAAGCACACTTTTCCGGATGTAGAAAACCACTCGTTTTAATAGTTTCTGAACCAAGTAGGACAGACTCGTTCTTATTTAAACATTTTACCACAAATAACTCAAACATCACAGGATCTCTGTAACGATCTGTACGTCAATTTATTTACTTACTTCGAACAAGCAAAAATCACAAGTCTTCTTATAAAAATAAAATGTTCATAAATGTATATAATCGAGGTCATCGAATTAATCTGAAGATAGTTAGAAGAATAACCGAGCCACTATTATTCGATAAAGATTGCAATCTTTACAAGTGTTCAGTCTCGCGTGTAAAACAAATAGGCTCCTAAAAATACTCCCCAAACACACATAAAATCGCTTCAAGAGCTTGAATCGTAAATCGTTCCCAGAGAAAAACGCTTCCTTACTCCCATCAAGTTGTGTTTCCGTCGCTGCTTTCTGCTTATCCAACATTTCTATGTGATTGTTTGCCAACGAACGAAAGTGAGTGTACCGCCGAAACAGGATCGCACTCTCGCCTTGGGGTGTCTCGTTCCCGGGTGTCGGGGTTAAATGTGAACCGTGCCGAGAGTGATAACCGAGAAGATCGTCGGTTGAGTGCGACGAGCGTATCCTTATCGAGGACGCATGTTTTCTCCGACAGAAACCGAGCCAGCCCCGACGACCTAGACCGATGAATCCATGTTGAGGAGTCGCCTGCTGCCCAGAGAACGTTTTACCAAAAATCGACGACGTGGTTGACCATTGTCGAAGCATAGAGAGTCCTCTTTCGCGCGGCGAGAGCGTGTGCACGACGGGAAAGTGTCTCTCGGTCATGGAGGATCGGGAGAGTCCGTTCTCTCGGAGCCAGCCGAGCAGAGGCTCGATTCGATCGCAATTCGGTCGAAAGAGCTTCGCGACGGAGGGCCAGCGCCAGGTTACGCCTCGACAGACCAAAGAAGCGAGTCCTAGATCGACGACAAGGTTCAAGCCGGCTCAGACCGCGCTGGAGAACCTGAAGCAGTGGGAGTTGGTGGAAGGCGATCGCGGCCTACGCGTGGTGGAGAAAAAAGGCTCCGTCAGTCCCCGATCCAGCATCGTGGAACAGTCCTCGAGTCCCAAAAGCCTAGGACCGCCCACGACTCCCAAGAAGACGGCGCCAGCGAACTTCCGCATCGACCCCAGCCTACAGGAGAAGCTGAAGGCGTTCAAGGACTCGAAGATCATCCAGCCGATCGCGATGGATCCCGGAGACACCGGCGTCCCGGTCAGCCTCGATCTGATACTGAACCAACAGAAAGCCTCCGCCGTCGAGAGCACGGACATGCTTCAAAGATTGGAGCTCCAGGTCAAGGCCATCGAAATGGGCACGCTCGCGGCCAGAACCACGCGCCCGCTGGAAGTCAGCTCGGATTTCGAGCCGGAAGTCCAGCTCCGATACAGAGAGCACGAGGATCTGCTTCGTAACGTGACGGACGACGAGGCCGAGGGGTAACATTTTCCTCTGATCATATCGACGCCATTACGCGTGCCTTCGATCCTTCTACCCTATTACTTCCATATTGTTCTCGGGTTTTTTCAATTTTTCCCGATGTAGATGGACCTTGGAAACGTCGAAGATGAGTCCTAGAGATTGCTTGCTCTTATTATAAATACAGTAGGATAGTATATACATATATAGGGAAAGGTAGCCTATTCCTGGTTGGTATCCGAATACACGTGAAATTCAGAGGAATATTTAAATTTCTTGATTTATCATAATTCTACATAAAATAATTAGACTTGATAGAGCAGATTTCAAATTAAAGCGAAAATTAGTAGCTTACAATGAATACAAAAAATATAGAGTTCAGAAAGAAAAATACTCCTGAAAAGTATCTTGATTATACGTGCATCGAGGTACCACCAAGGAGTCTTAGCGATTAAATTCAGTTAGCATCGATAGCCGAAAGAGACCACACTAAAAGTAAGCAATCTAACGATTCTATCCCTTTGAAACAAAAATTCTTATGCCACTTTCTATTCGACAATGCATCTCTCTATCTATACGAAAGTCCCCAACCAACTCTTGTAATATTCTCTAAAAATCGCGTGCTAGCTTCGCATTTGCCTCCCCCGCGCCTCGACCTCTGCGTTCGTCTATGAGAAGTCCCATAGAGTCCCCCTTTCGTTTATAAAAAACAAAACAAAGTACGAGAAAGTGACCAGGATGAATTGAAACGAAAAGGTCCTCCCCGTTGCAACGAGGAGAGGCGACGAGGAACTCGACCGGAAACACGGGGATCACGACGAAGAAGCCCGCGACGAAACTGTCGAGGACCGCCTCGGACACGAGGCGAGGTCAGGTACTGCACAACAGAGTGCAGCAGCTGCACGAGCTCGGCCGACACCTAAACAATGCCAGGGGGACGTCGAAGGTTGGGCACAAGGCTGGTCAGAAAGAGAAGGAGGTAGATATTTGCATAAACGATGACCACTAAACCGAGGTAAACCCTTTCTGGGGTTTTTTTTCTTCCAAAATCAATAGGAAAGTGTCGAGCTAAGACAAGAGTGGGTGGAGCATTAATTTTCGAATTGTATCGATAAGATTAATGTTAGGAACGATCTTCGTCGCTCTGGTCGAAGTGAATAATCTTATTCGTGGGCATAGAACATTTCAGAAGAGTTAATTTAGTCAATACGGAAGTTTATTAACAAGACAGGACATTCAAATTTCTTAAAAATGAAGTCTTTGGGGAAACAGTTCCAAGAAAACTAATGCACGATTTGTAGTTCAGAGTAGGGAGAGGGGGTTAAATTTACATCGGTAGATTAAGGATTCTTCTTTTTTTTTTATGACCGCATAGTAAAAATATGCAGAACATTCAAATTTCTTAAAAATGAAGTCTTTGGGGAAACAGTTCCAAGAAAACTAATGCACGATTTGTAGTTCAGAGTAGGGAGAGGGGGTTAAATTTACATCGGTAAATTAGGGATTTTTTTTTCACGACCGCATAGTAAAAATATGCATCGTTCCTGTTGAATATATCCCACGAATAATATCAGTCAGTCTTAATATTAGATTTGAGTAACAATTCCGCGAATAACATATTATTAGAAGATACGAATACAGGCAGCAATCGACGCCGAGTGGTTAGACTTGTAGGAACCGTAAGGGCAAGTATGGTAGAGACTAGAGAATCCTTCAGGCATAATTTTCCCAAGTGTTTAGTGGGAGGGGGGCCTTAGAGAGTGACCTTAGCTCCTAATTGCTGGATGAGTAAGACGTTGATTGTGGACTTTAAAATAGAAAGCAAGAATGGTGATGAGTAATGCGCTACGGGAAATTAACCGCTAGAGCTAGGTTTCACTTGAGCAAATTCGGCGATGACGAAAGGAAAGTCCATGTGTTTACCTTTGAAGAATCGCGAGAGACAAATTCGAAATAGACAATATTCGATATTCAATTCCAAGAAATGAAGACTAATCGTAAGACTAATACTAAGACTCTCGTTGGACTTGTATACATAATACTTGACAAGTATGTAGTACTAGTTTCGAGCACATTATTAGCTCTCATTCGAAACTGAATGCACTTGGATGCATTTGATTTTTAAATGCGCTTTAGAGTATTTAAACGCGTTATGATCCACTTTGAACGAAATTCAAGCTCGAGCGCGGTTCGAATGTTTTTCATTTCAAGAATCAGCCGATCACAAAGCAGATTTTAGTCTGGCCGAACGAGATTGGGAATCGTTGCTCTAATGCAATCCGAGTGCAACGTTAACTCGTATCTGTGCGCCCAGGTCACGTACGGAGCGCAGTCTACGGCTCATCCGTTGGAGCTAAAATAATGCGGATGGCTTCCCTGCCCGTTCGACTGTGCGAATGCGTGCCACCTAACGATCGTGAGACCCGTCAAAGCCGATTAACCGCCTACGAGTGTGCTATACCTCGCATCTCTCCCCTCGGACTGTACGCATATCCCTCTTTTTTTTCATGCGGCCAGATTGCACGCGATGCAAGGCGAAATATTATTCGAGACACCTGTCGCTAAAGAGATTCTTCGACGTCCAACATCCACCGTCCACCTAAATTTTTAGAAGGGGGAGAAGTTAGATGCGCGAGGATCCCGAAAAGTGAAATACAAGGGACCTCGGTCACGAGGAATTTTTTATTTACCGTTTGCAATGCAAAACGGACTTTTTGTAAATTTATTCCGATAGGGCAAACCCTCTTTGCGAACATAAAAAAAAAATAGCACCTCGATAGGGTGAATGATTTAGGGAATAAAAATTCATACGCGTCGATCCGTTTTTTCTCAACTTAGCAGAGATGAATGAATTTAGTAACCTGTAGTGTCGAAGAAAATTGAAAACTAGCAAAGCGATGACTTAAACCCTCCCTTATTTTACGTGAAGTATCTGTAAACGAGGGTAGGAGCTTTTGGTATCCCCCGAACTCTTGTTATCCGCGATTCCGTAGACAATGCGCGAGTGCCTCTCGTTCGTACGGTTAGGTTAGGCGTCGGCGCTTTTCAGGGGCCACGGTTTCGTTTCGACGTCGTTTGAACGAAAAGAACACAGGCGGTGCTGCGTCAGGGCTTGGAAAGGTGGCGACGGCATAAAGCAGATTTTATATTCACCCTACCGCCGTCTCTCGCCCCCGCTGTACTTTGGTCGTCGCGCTCTCGTGTTTATCTCTTTTCTCGTTGAATATGGAGTTGCATAAATCACAGTCTAGCAAAATATCCAAAGATAGCTCCGACGTATGCCGCGGGTTGGTCGAACGACTGTCGTAAATTTAAGTTTGTCTGCTAGTTAATAAAATTCCCAACCCTTTCGCGTCGTTACTTTCGGTCCAAAGCCACGCTCAACTGGTTGAAAGAACTTCCTCGTGTCTCCCGCAGTTTCCAAGATAGCATTAGAGGGTGGAATTTCGGAGGGTAGTTTCACCCCTTAAACTTGAGTCATCGCCGCCGAACAAAATACATCCCTCGGGTATGACCGTTCTACAGATCTGAAAAGTTTCACAGGAGTCGTGGGGAGATTCTCTCCCTCTAAAAAAAAAAAATATATTTTCAAACTCTAATTAAAAGGTAAAGCTCGATGGAGCGTTCGTTTTCCTCTCGATTCGTGGACGATCAGCTGACCGGGCGAAAACTCGGTTTCGATCGCGGTAGGGGTTAGTTCTCTCGCACCGAGACTCAGAGGGGGTGGGTCGAAGAAAGTCGCGATGGCGGGTGGCACTCGGCTCTACTCGCGATGCGCCTGCGTCCGACGTCGTCGTCGTCGGGTGGACTCGTGGCTAGAGCAGGGAGGGTTCGGGGAACGCTCGGGTTTCAAGGGTGGTTCGTTTCCACGCTTTCCAGCAGCAGCAGGGGGTGGTGGGACCCGCGTATTGATTCTCCTTTCGCATCCCCTCGGCTGTGAACTCCTCCTCTGGGTGACTCGCGACTCGCTCGACTCGTCGAGGACAACGGTGGAAAGGTAGTCGCGACACACGGTCGTCGTCGGACGACCGCGACGACGACCAATCTCCACGGGCGTGCTCCATCGCATCGAATCACCCGGGTCTATCGCGATACGTCTACGACACCGCGGCTTCCTCCACCGAGGCTCGTTTCTGGACTCGACCGACGACGAGGATGCGACTCGCTCGGCCCTCGGTCAACCTAGCCCACAGACGACGACCGCAAGTGATCGGTGACGTCAGATGCACCTGCGGCACGCCTCCGAAGAAGCCTCGATTTCAATCGTCCATCGATTTCTTCGAGCCACTCGAACTCTCCTCCAGCCAACGAGGAAATCCCCACGCTCAGGAATAACTGTGAAATTAGCAAGTTCGATCGTTCAACGCTTCGAACTGTGAATCGCGAGTTCAAGAGATCTTGGTGTGCGACACTCATCGACGCTTGTCCTCGTAAATCGCGAACCTGAGAGATCTTCTTTAACCCTTACAAGGCTCCGTGAATTTGACCAAGTCTTCGACGCTGAGAACTCTCCATGAACAGTGGATGACACAAAGTATCCTTGTCACGGTGAATTATCAAAGCCCTGTCTGTAGAACCTTAAATTTGGGAAACCTCCTCGTGAATTTGAATAGTTTATATTTTGTACTTCTTGCGAATCTATCAAGGAGGATTCAGTGCGTGCCGCGCCTGCCGCGTCGCGTCGACCGTTCAGGATCGTTGCGTTGTGTGACGTTGACGGTGAATCGCAAGGTGTCGCGATGCTGGTCTCCCCAAACGCTGGTGGAAGTCGCGAGTGACACGGTAGACGGTGCTGTTGCTACCTGTGGGTTGGGACAGTGGTTGGTGGTGCGCGTAGCGAGTTGCTCTTGGAAAACGAATCGGAAGGCTCTAGGCAGGGCGTTGGATGTTGTGATACCGTGGTCGAGGGCACTTCAGTTGCTCCGAGTACTGGGCTTGCTTTGGAACAGAGGCATTCGTGGCGATGGATAGAGTTCCTTGGACTCTGGACTCTAGGAGTCTCGAAATTCATCGAGAAAGAACAAGAGGAGGACTTTGAGAAACATTTGGAAGCTAGATAAAGTATTGGATGTTGCTCTTCCTGAAAGGCATGTTGTACTTCCGTTGGTTCAGGTAGAAAGTTTGCTTTGAGTGTAACAAAGTTCTTTGAATTCTGCTCTCGGAGGCTCAGAACCAGTGACGAGGCAGCAAAAGATACCTCGGGGAACTGCATAGATGTTTGAGTTGCGAGGGTTACTCTAGACGAGGGTTCTACTGCCCTTGGGTGGATTGCCGTCCCCAGGTTTTGCTCCTCAGGCCCCTTCCCGAAGAAACCGAGGGAAGAACCTCCTTGGGAAGCACTTTGGACCTGGAGAGGCCGTTCCATTTTGCCCGAGTGATAGCCAAGGGCACTTTGCCTGGAACAGCGACTACTGAAATCCTTTGATTCCTTTTTCCGGAACCTCAGGACTCGTCACCAAGAAACAAAGACAAGAAGCCCCGCTTGAAATCTAGAAGATTTTACTTGCTTTGGTAAAGATAATTTCACTGTGGGTGTTGTTGATGTGCGTGGACCTAGCGAAAGGGAGAAGCCTCATACCTAAAAGGAAACTCCCCGAAGATCCTCCGCCAATAAACGAAGAAGCTAGAAAAGCTAGCTTTCACTAGGCTGACATTGCAGAAGATACTTTGACCGCGAAGAGAAGCCCTCTTCCTAAACGGAAGCTGCCTCGGCTGCACGCAGTGACCCATAGCGTCCTCGAGTTCCGTTTCCGAGAAGGATCAATTACGAAGAAGCTTTCTGGGAACTTATACTGCCTTTGAAACGCCGATCGTGCATGGCGAACGATAATCCTCAGGTTCCGTTCTCGGCGTCCAAGGACCCGCCACGAAGAGACAAAGGGAAGCTCTCCGGAGGGGGATTTCCCTCGCAATGGTAGCAGTCGTAGGGTTGCACCGCATCCTCTTATCTTGCCACTTTCGCTCGCAGTCAACGTCGCCGCCTCGTCGTCTGAGGGAATCATTCCGGCTCGAACAATAATTATTCGCGAGTCGAAGATCGAAACCTCGATAGAACCTCCGTGTACCTGATCAAACCGACCCCTAACGAAGGACCAAAATTCATTTCCCCCGCTATCGATCGGTGATTGTAAATACCTGTAGCGTCGACTGGACATGCCATCGAGGCCCGGCGAAGCTTCCAGCGCGGCACACGAACGAAAATGGCCACGATGGACGAAACAGAAACGGGAGATCTCCTTTTCGGATCGTCGTAGTCTCGAGACACCTGTTTCTGGGTAGTAAGAAGTAGTGGCGCTGTTTTTGGAGAAACGGTGATATACGTGTGTCGACGTCGATTCACCGTTCCCGATTTCGACGCCGATTTTTTTTTCTTCTTTTTTTCTTGTCTCTCGGGACATCGGGAAAGGATCGATCGTGCCAATCAGTCAAGCTGGCGGCCTCGAAAGTTGCTGCGGCCACCTCTTGCAAGATGGTCACTCGTGGCCACGCGCGGGTAATTTACGAATTAAACACGTGTGTGTTTATTTTTTTATGTAGTGGGCGTATCGAAGATTTGGTAGGGAATCGATAGTAGCGTTCTTGGGAGTAACATGAGGTTATGTGCAAAATGGAGAAGATATAATAGTGCCAGTAGTACAGAGTATTTGGGAAAACAGCTGTTCTATGTAGTTTGATTAATCATTTCGTACTAAAAGCTAATGCTAAAGCTCGGAGTCGTACGTTACATTGTACAGCCGGCTTGGAGAGGTTGAAATAAGTAATTGTTCATCACAAACCTTAGGATATCTGACACCTTCGGAGACTAATCTTTTTGTCTCCCAACTTGGACTTAGTGATTCACCCAGAAATGGACAAAATTATCCTCTAGATACGAATCTCGAATATCATACGAAAGGTATCTTTTTAATTCTTGTTAAATAAACATTATAGTTTTCTTGAAAATCGTGGTAGGTTTAGCGTCAAACCAACGGAATTTTTTATCGTTCCGAAATGTTCGGTTTCAATAGAAATTTGAATATTTCACGAAGCAGATAAATAAAAATGGAAGAGAGACGAATAAATTGCAACGCGTTGGTTCGATCGATCGTCGGTTGTTCGAGTAAAATTTTCCTCGCATCTGGCGGTCGAGTCAACGACCGTCTACGAATATGAATTATGCTAACCTTTCCAAGACGATTTCCGTCGAATATCACCGCGAGGAGATTCCGCTGTGTCGGTCTGTCGCGATTAAAGAGCGCACTCCGTTCAAAACAATCTGTATCTGGTACAGCTTTAACAAGGTTTAATTAATTCCATTGACGATCCGTCTGTCTGTCCCTGGAAATGTCAAGTGCGATCGCGCGGTGCATGAATAAATTGAACGACGCGTGGTCGTAAAATTTCGCAATTCTAAGCAACCGATCCGATCGATCGATCGATTGGATACACGCAGAATCGAGCGCGATCGAGCTGATGATCAGCAATCGGTTGCGCTGGACAGAGATTACGCTACAGAGATGGGCGAAATTCGAACATCGTATTTTATTATTAATTTCAAGCATTTTTGTTTCGTTTTAAAATTCACTCGGAGATAAACATATGCAAACGATATAGACTTGGACGCGTAGACAACAAGTACCACGACCTTGCGTTTGCGTTCATTTATTTTAAACGTTTCGACTGTTAAACTGTAGTCATCTTTAACATACATAATATATATTGTAACGATAGAATAGAAAAATACAAATTCAAGGGCTTATCTATAAGATAAAGAACGTTGATACTCGCTTAATAAAATTCCAATAGAATGCATCAGAAGGAAAACAAGTTTCCGTTGCCGTCGTTGAATAGAAATTGTAATTCTAATTGTAGAATGAAATTGTGCTTGGTATTTGAATGGTTAATGAGTTGCGTAAGTGGCTGTTCGACAAGCGTCGCGGGTGAGTCACATAGCACGGTACTACGTTTTTAGTCGTCTGTTGTTCGAATAAATGTTTGCCCATCTCTGGTAGGCGATAATGGGATCGATCGCGAAACGTCCATTGTTGATTCCATGTCATTAAGAGTTCGTTTCTATTTATTGCAGACAGGGGATGGCGTGGGAGTGTCGAGTAGCGGTGGTCGGCTCTCCTCGAGGAGTCGGACATCGGAGGAGCCTCACATCGGCAAGTACAAATTACTCAAAACGATCGGCAAGGGCAACTTCGCCAAGGTAAAACTTGCCAAGCATGTGCCCACCGGGAAGGAAGTGGCTATCAAAATTATCGACAAGACTCAACTGAATCAAAATAGCCTTCAAAAGGTACGCAAAAGCAAACGGTGTTCCTTTCAAATAGAACCACGGTAATCCTCGAAACAAGTAACATGAAAATAATATTCGCTCATTTCCTTGGGGTGTCTACTCTTATTTTCAAGCCGTACATTGTGACAAAAATAATATAAAAATGTTTAAATACGTTACGTAGTCCACCCGAAAATAAAGTATATACTTCATTATAATAATCAATCTCATATACGCGACATTAAAGTCTGAAAGGATTAACAAGGTCGTCTCGAATAAAAATAAAAGGACATTCGCGTGGATCTATTGAAATGGAACAACCCTTAGAAATCCAAGCGTAGGAAAGGTCCGTTGCTAAATATACGGTTTCACGTTACAGTTGTTCCGGGAAGTGAGGATAATGAAGATGCTCGACCATCCGAACATAGTGAAGCTTTTCCAAGTGATCGAGACTGAAAAGACACTGTACCTGGTAATGGAGTACGCAAGTGGCGGCGAGGTGTTCGACTACCTGGTCCTGCACGGTCGTATGAAGGAGAAGGAAGCCCGCGCGAAATTCAGGCAGATCGTGTCTGCCGTGCAATACTGCCATCAAAAGAAGATCATCCACAGGGACTTGAAGGCGGAGAACCTGCTCCTCGATAGCGAGATGAACATCAAGATCGCCGACTTCGGTTTCAGCAACGAGTTCACGCCAGGCAGCAAGCTGGACACCTTCTGCGGATCGCCGCCCTACGCGGCGCCCGAACTCTTTCAGGGTATCGTAATTTAATTGCTCGTTCTATCTTAGATTCTTTGTAGTATCGCGACTGTGCAAAGCAATCGATTCGAAAGTAGAATATGGATGAGAAGATGGTATGTGGATGATTGGACTCGTGTATGTCGACCGCTGTTTTGCTTCGTATCTCAGGAGTAGTCTATTAGAAAGCCATGAAACTTGATATGGTGTTTTCTACGTATAAATGCTACTAAATTTTTGACCGTAATTATTGATGCACCGACAGGTAAAAAGTACGACGGACCCGAGGTAGACGTCTGGTCGTTGGGGGTAATATTGTATACTTTAGTGTCCGGCTCACTGCCTTTCGACGGTTCGACGTTAAGGGAATTGAGGGAGAGGGTGTTGAGGGGAAAATACCGAATTCCGTTTTACATGTCCACCGATTGCGAGAACCTCTTGAAGAAGTTTTTGGTGCTCAACCCGACGAAACGGGCCTCATTAGAGGTACGTGGAGACAAGGTTCGCACGTGTTCTTGAACATGTATGTCCTTGTACGCCAGCACTCCCTACGGCCACTGTTTCAACGTTTGTTCTCTCCGTGTTTCTCTAGACTATAATGAAAGACAAATGGATGAACATGGGATACGACGACGACGAACTAAAACCGTACTTAGAACCCGAGCCTGATTATAAAGACCACAAGAGGATAGGTGAGTCTGCCAGTATGTACATAACACTTACTACTTATTGTTTTTAAATATAATATATATGTAGCATCGTTTACGATCACCTCGGTGCGCGCCGTGATGTGGCGATTAAAATAGCAATTTGCGAGATGTCACGTCGCGATGCAATTATAAACGATGCCCGTTTAGATATGATGTATGCGTTCACGAACGCGTATATTGACCGTATTAGTTAACTGCTAACTCGGAGGTGGTCGTAATCAAACCAATTCTCCAGTTCCGAGAATTAGAGTTGCGATGACGTAG
The DNA here is from genome assembly GCF_026283585.1 of Hylaeus volcanicus. Lineage (NCBI taxonomy): Eukaryota > Metazoa > Arthropoda > Insecta > Hymenoptera > Colletidae > Hylaeus > Hylaeus volcanicus. The sequence goes on along the minus strand of NC_071976.1, from coordinate 31,835,835 downwards.
ACACTGCATAGATGCATGGATACCTCTTACTTCGTAGCAAGGACAATGGTAGAAGATAGCCAATTTTGGACCTTGCCGACAACATGAGATTTTTACAGAACAAGTATTCTACGGGTTCTCAGTAGTCTGAAAAACATAATTATTTACCTGTCGCAGTCGACGTGACTCACCTACTAATGGATTTTATAGCGAATGGTGAATAATTATTCTTTTCAGATTCCTTAAAATCTATAGATACGTGAATGCGAAATGGCATTTTAGTTAATCTTGACCAAGCTCCTTATTATAAAAAAAATAGAATCAGAGGAAAAATGAAAATTACCGTATGATATTATCGAAGGTGTATGTTTATCGTTGTTTAGCTGTTGTAGTACTTGTTTTATTTACATTGGTTTATCTCTCTATAGAGTAACGATGTATGTAGTTATATTACTCGAGAGGAAAAAAGCACGTGTGTGTAATTAAGTTGAACGTAAACGTGTTTCCTGTGCTTCCATTATTTCTCGTTTTTACCCCTTACGGTCCTGTGTCGCGCGAAGCTTCTTTGTTTAGTTGTCGCGTATATTTCCAAGTATAATTATTACAGAATAATTAGCGCAAATAATAGAGCTTGGTTAAGATCGACAAATTCATTGAAAAGGTCATAGACGGTGTGCCGTACATGGTAGTTTCCCAACCTCCTGTCGTAGATGTGTGTTCTGTAAAAATTGTACGTGAACAGCGCAGTCCAAAACTCTTTGTTTCCATCACTGTCCTTTGATAAATGGTTCGATACGAAGAAGAACAACGATTTCCTCTCGCGGATTTCTAGTGCATACTATGGTAAAATCGTAGTCTGTGAAAGGTGTCTACGAAAGCATTTTTCCTGCACAGCGACCACCGAGCTTCTTCTCGAAATCTTTGTTTGCCTGCCTCGCGATGCATCAACGATCGCGCGACGATAGATAGAGAAACGTTAACACGGTATGAAAACGGTATTACCGGGCGTTGCTCGTTGTTGAATTTTAATAGTGTCATTCTGGCTGGTACTCTTAGTGGTTGTGACTATGCCGCTACGCCTGTTTGTTTTAGAGGCCCTGGCTAGTATGGGGTACACGAGAAGCGATATAGAAGATTCCTTAGAACAAGCCAAGTACGATGACGTGTTTGCCACGTACTTACTACTAGGAAGAAAGACCACCGATGTAAGTAAAAGGGGTTAAGCTTATTAGAGAAATCATCTAGCTGTGACTTAAAACAATTCGTTTCGTAGCCTGAGTCGGACGGTTCGCGGTCAGGCAGTTCATTGTCATTGCGCAACATTCCGCCGCAAGCTGGTTCAGGTGGAGGTGGAGGAGGAGGAAGCGGAGGAGGCACGGGTGGCGCCGTGCAGAGTCCATCGCACAGAGGTGTTCACAGAAGTATTTCCGCTAGCAATCCAAAACCCAATAGGCGGGTTTCCTCTGTTATCGATTCGTTTCGTAAGTTCCCAACGTTATTCTCCATCCAAGCTATCGTTCAAACTTACGTTTTCGAGCTTAGCAAATCTGGATTGAACGTTGTCGTACGTGAGTTGACGTGAAAGTGTGAACGAAAGAAAGAAGCAGACATTTAGGTAAGGGATGTACAAGGAAATCTATTCGATGGGGCGAATCGAAAGCCCGACGGCTGAGATTCCGGAATGGAAGCCTTTCAGAGACCAACGGGGGCCTGGATCCAGTTATCTTTTCAATGATATCACATCCCCTTCGAGTCCACCTCTATTTTTTTTTTATTTTTTTCTAAATTTGATTCGAGTCAATCCATTTTTTAATCCGTGGTCCTCTCTCTGAAAATGTCTGCAGTTGAGTGAGACTTTGCCATCCGTGTTTAACTGTTCCTGGAGACGATCGATCAATTAATGTTACTACCTGACGTTGAAACGTGGTGTGCTTGTTTCTCGTCTCGTGTTATAACGCATTTACCTCGTTAGGGGGAGCACCGAGTCCAGGAAACGCGACGAATCATAATCACGCGACTGCAGCGACTGGTGGAACTGTGACTGGAAGCGGTGGTAGTAATTTAAAACGACAGAATACCGCAGACACAGCTACGATCAAGGAGAACAGTACTCGTGTGTCCGCGAGCCGTCCATCGGCTCCGAAAAACAGTCCAGGGCAATTAGACACTAGTGAGTTCTTCTTTTTGTTGTACCGTAACCTCCACTCGAATCTCACGATCCTTGTCCAATCGTTTTGTGATGTTTCTACCCTTTCGAAGCTTTAGCAAATTTATATACATATGCTTTGGATAAGGTTGCAGTGGTTCGTTCCCTAATATCTCCAAGTTTTAATGATTTCGTAATTTACATAATTTCTTTTTGTTACGTCATACGTTCTATGTGCTCTTAATTCGTAAGCGTTCCCACCACACTCCAAGTTACTACACGTGGTTAACCCCAGGTGCCCCGTCGTGATGTAGAGTTTTTAGTATACCGTTCGCCAACCGTAGTTTCTGGTTAACGATTAACGAATAACCAGACACTATTTGCTTCGACTACAAAGTACCGGTATAATTTCAAATTACCAAAGTAACCGCTGCCCAATACCACGACGTTCGTCTGGGGTTAAGAAATTGTTATTGTCTTGTAAATAATTTCAACGTCGCAACTGCTTCTCGAGAGTTCTTCCGTAGAGGATTCGTTAGATCCTTATTATTATGAAAGTAGAATCTTAGTTCGTTAATTTAGAGAGAAGCAGATGAGACGTTCGCGCAACACCAAATTGTTTCTAGTCCTTGTTGACACTTGTTGCCATGCCTGTGTTATAATTTAAAAGTACCGCTGCTTTGTTTTGTGTTGAACTATATCTAATGAGGCTTGCAGTGACAATGTTCATTCTAGGCGTGGGTACAAGTCCCGGTGGTAGGGCATGGGCAGGCAAGAGCAACACGATGAATACAGGGGTAGGTGGTGGTAGGCCACTCACCTCACCTGCCCCTGGTTCTGTTGGTCGGCGTAGTACCATCTCCTATGATCAAGCGAAAACGTCCTCCTCGTCTACCGAAAGAACCAACGATCCACCCAGGTATAGTGATATCCAATTGTTTTTTCATCTTCGTATATACCAAAGAAAAATATTTAAAGAATTGTTTGAATTATAAACTAATACGCGTGCGAACGAAAGTCGCACGAACTATAGACTTATTTATATATACTATATATACATATATACATGAACCTTTTCTTCCAACGATACGACACTGAGACACTGGATCCACGAGATCATCGAGCGTACCAACGTTCGAGGAAATTTTTCCTATCGCGTATCGTCGTTAAAGCCAATGCTCGCCAGTGCGTCTCAGCGGGTATCTCTCAAGTATAATCCTGAGTGTGATCCAGTGTCTGCATTGCGATTAAACTGTATACAATTTCTTAACGCGCACAGCGAAACTTCGATTCGTAATTAGTTACAATTTTTTTTTTCTTTCTTTTTTTACAGTTTCTTGTTGACTAAACAGTGATTTCTTTTTTTATTTCTTTTATTGTTACCAACTAACCACATAGGCGACCGATTGTTCGTGTGTCAAGTATACTAAAAAAGAAACAACAACCACGTGTATGAAACGAGAACTTTGACGAAACGATCCGGAAACAATAACAAATACTCTGTCATTAAGCCCCAAGGGAGTTTATTTGTTTGTTGTGTTGCTCTAGCATGTTGGCTGCTGCCTGCCAAATCGTTCATTGCAGACCACTACTTTCTTTATGGCTTGACAGATGTTTACCGAACAAATACCCTAATCGAACGTGTTTTTAATACTTACATTATACAGATATGCTTGCTATAAATTATACCGAGCCACAGTTACATTCACATGACTTTATACTTGTTCTTATGATTTTTTTTTTTATATATATATATATATATATATTGTTTTTTTATTTCATTTCTTTTACAAATACGTATATCTAGATCTACAAAGCGTGTGTGTTATATAGACAACCAACCATTAACATTCATCATACATGTTTTTTCATTCTTATGTTTTAGCGTCGTTATTCTGTTCCTCTCGGCATAGAATTTTTCTCGCGTGCCAAAGTTATTACGTAGCACAGGACAGTATTTTCATTTACATCCGTCCCTCCATCCCACAGATATCATCCCGGCTCCCTCAGTTTTCAGCGAAAAGAAATTGTGTTTCGCTCGGTTACATTTTTTGCTGAATTACTCGTGGACCTTCAGTAATCCGTGTTCAAGAAGAATAAGAGACTTCCCTTCTCGACAAGTTTCCAATTGTTACCAAAGACACACGTGGGACTCGTGTCCAAATCATTCTTAAAACGCAGTATTCGGCAACCAAAAGCTTGTCCAGAAAGCCAAGGGGCTTCGTACGTCTCATATTCTCCTCAGCAGAGATCAATAGCCCCAGCGCACGTAGATCGTTGAACGGATCAAACGATAATCGTGTATTCGTTGATTAGGTGTGTACGCTGGGTCAGCCATTTTTGTTTCTTTTTTTTTTTTTCGTTCTCTCGACGCGCAAAAATTGTAACGATCGGTTCACAGAGAAACGTTGTTCGCCGATTACGACGTCGAAGAAAGTAGTAACGCGTTTTCCTCTGCGAATATAGAGAACGCCTCTCTGCGAGAGAGCAACAGTGCTATACTGTAAACGGTAGAATTTGGTAGAGCCGGTTGCCGTGCAAGGCATTTTGTTGATTAGTTTTGTGCACAGCCTGGGCGAGGGCACTAGACCAACGCGGGGTCACACCAAGTCTGCGAGCATCAGCGCAGGTCACCGTTCCTCGAGTGGCGTACCCCCCAGCGACCATTCACTACTGGACCCACAACCACGCAACGCCCACAACTCCTTACTCGCCACTGCTGACCCTCTTAGACAGAGGTACAGGTCCCCTACGCCTTATCAGCCAACCTATATACACGATTCCTCTGCTAGTTGTTCCAAAAGTCTAGCGTGCAATCCGTCCACCTTTATCGTGGTCGATTTGGAACTCTGCGAAAATGGTCCCGGTGAAGTTTACGCGGGGAATTTTGTGAGACTTTTGCTTGGTGACTCGGATGAGATGCTTAGCCGCTTATAACTCCGTTTATTTTCTTAGCTAAAGCAAAACTTGTACGATGGAGGATTTAGTAATCGTCGATTACCGATCGTGATTAGTCGATTCCTTTTAGCCACCTTCGAGCTGTCGTCGAAGAATTAACCCTCTCAACACGTTTACAGAGTTTCACGATGAAATTTTACGGTAACCTAATACGCAAAATTTAGCAATTTAAAATGATCGTACGAAAAATCAGTATTAACAGTGATCGCTTTTTTCTACGAGGACTTTCTACGAATGAAAATGTTTCACGAATATTTTTTCTAAAGACCTATGTATAGAATGCAAGGATGAATATCCAGATTAGCTATTGTAGGAGAGATCAATGCTGGAAGGAGATGCGACTCGTGCTTAGCCTGGTCTTTCTTTCGTAGAAAGTCTTCCGTAGCCATGAAAGTAATTGAAATTCCACGCTAGACTATTGGAACGCCCTATACGAGCGAGAGATATTCGGCTATATTGTTTTCAATCGTTCATTTATTTACTTCTGTTTCTTGGGCCACTAACTCTCTTAGGGTAACTAGGACTTCTTCACGCGTTCGTTGAGAATCTTAACCGAGCCGTTTGCGAAACCGCGAAACACAAAACGGCGCGACGAGTCATCTTTTCTTCGCGACAAATTGTCCTCGTAGGTTCTCTAGGACAGTTTCTGGTCATTTACTCGTAGCTCCATTCTCTTCTTTTTACTTTCTCTTTTGTTTCTAACTTGCACGACTACTATCGCTAATTTTTTTTTACTCTGATCATCGGCTTTGGTCGCCTTTTCTTTTCTTTATTTTTTTTATTTTTTTTTTATAATTTCTGAATACCTCATTTCTCGTTACATCGTTCTCGACTTAGAACTTCTCCACCCTCCTGCGTTACTTGAACACAGACCCACGTTCTCTGGTCGAACTAGCCGACTTTAAACTACAGAACAGTATACGTAGAACAGTTCAATTAATTTTACCCGTTGATCAAAGTTGGGTGTCATTAAAATTCAAAGAACGAGAAATATAGATCTCTCAACGAGCGTGTTTATATATTCGTTAACATTAGCAAGTGAATTACTATATAAATGTCGAATGCAACGACTTTTTTATGTAGCATTCATACAAATTCATACAAATTATATACTTTGGAATTAAAATTTTGTTACCATTTGGCATTTAATATTTATCGTCGGGACAAAAGTTTGCCCAACTCTGCCATCAACGGAGTAACTCGCATGTACGTTGTAGAGAATCTTTTCGAAAGTGTGAGAGACTTAGAGTAAGTATAAATAGCGCGTATATTAGTATATGACCTTATATACTAATGTACGAAATTGTAATATATCGTGTACTGTAGGCGCTCGGAAAATTTTCATACGATTCATGGTTTCTTCATATGCCAGCGAAAATTAGAGTTCCATAGAGCAGTCGGTATAAAGAATACTCTACCATCATGCACGTATCGATACATATCTATCGTTGAATTAACTGTTTCTGACCCGTTTTAAACGTGTCTGATCGCGTGACGTTAAAACAGACTAACTTCGATTATATGTTTTTCTACTAGGCGCATGTTGCAAACCAGGGCTGGGTAAAATGTTCTTTAAATTAGTAAAGAATCTATTTTACCTTTAAATTAAATAAGACGCTGAAAACAACGAGGCTTTATTTTGAAATATTTTATTTATCTGAATTCATTTTCAGTTTATTCGTGATATTGCACAACTACTGTTACTTACATACACTTACGCTAAGAATAAATTTTTTCTTCAAACGTTACCCAGCTCTGCTGCAAACAATTGTTTCTCGGTACATCGTACTCTCGATCATTCATGTAACTCTCTGGTTAGCGTAAACTAATTTGTCTTAACAGTTCTGCTTTCTTAGCTGAGAAAACTCTCGAAGCTTGTTTCGCAAAACGTAGAAAAAACATCGCTTGTGCATTATAATAACCGTCCTCCTAAAGGATTTGCGCGAGTAACGACGATGTTTTACTTTGCGTTCTACTATACATATCCTTTTTTTTTTCTTTTTTGTTTTCTGTTTTCTTTGCATCTTGTCTCTTGCTTCTTCGGTAACAAAGTCGAACGAAATTTATAAAAAAAAAAAAAGAGAGAGAGAGATATCTGTTGCATTAAACGCACAGAATATCTATTTAAAAAAAAAAAAGAGTCGACACGAACAAAGAAATTATTTACACATAGTTACTATGCCACGCAGCGATCACATCGAGCAATGTTAATATAATATTAATAACTATTTCTAATTAGCTTGGGTGTATCTCCAAGTAATAGACTGGCAACACCTACAACACCAGCATTTCCTCGAAATGTTCCAAGTCGTAGCACGTTCCACTCTGGCCAAAATAGAGCGCAACGAAATCATACTCAGGTTCGTACCTTTTCATTTTTACCTTTTCGCGATGCAGTCGATAAAAAGACGAATTCGTTGACCTTGCAGTGTCTTAAATCGGAGGTCGTACAACGTGAACGATTTTTTGTTTTCAAGTTAATTATGAACGAATTCTTTCGAGAAACAACTGTTATTGGCTCGTAGCGCATAAGCGTCCCGTTGGATGCATCTTATCGATCGATAGCGCACGCTAACGATAAATTATTTGTTTTCCAGGCCTTGCTCACGCGCATAATTATCATATACAATAGTTTTTCATATTTTTTCAGGGTCACACTCACACACAGGACACGAATGCAATTAGCCCGCTAGCGAGACCGTCCTTTTTCTCAAAATTATCCTCGAGGTTCTCCAAACGGTAAGTCTTTCTCGCTTTCATATATATATATACGTATATTCGACTAGACATTTTCCGATATTTGACAGCATGCTAGTACATGTACCACTGTAAAATACCACTGTTCGTCCGCAAATATATCTCTAATAAACGATCGAACGTCGGCCAAGCATATTTTTCTCAAATTCGAGGGTTCGCTCCTGCGGTGAATCTGGATTATTTTATTTAACGAAATTCAATCGGCCGACAATCGACAATTAGGAAAAGAGTATCGCGACGCGCGTAGAGCCAGTTTCGAATTTAGAATCGCGAAACGAGTCGAAGAGCCGCATACCATTAATAAAAAAAAAATATATATATATCACCCACAGATTTTGTCATTGTTTTACGCTTGTCGCGCAGCGAACCAATTCGATCATGCGATTTTCGGACGCACAAATCGATCAGTACGAAATAACACTGAGTTAAGATTAATAAAAAAAGAAAAACGAACAGAAATTATGAGAAAAATGTATTACGACGCGCGGCAGCTTTTGCAGTGGGCCCCCCCTGATATAATATATATATATATATATGCATGCGTATTAATGGATCCGACAAAACGAACGAATTTTGGACTGTTTTTCTTTTTTTACATATATATTCATATATACATACATATATATACATATATATATACATATTCATGCTGAGATAGTTTTTAAACGAGTCGAACCTTATCGTTTGCATGCGATATGATATTTCTGTTTTAAGGATGCACAATGACTATGTAATTCTGAGAATCGTATACTGATATACGATATACAATTTCTCTATATCGTATGTACGTCTCTTTTTGTACACATTATACATATATTGTGAAAACTAATATGATACAGTATGATCGGCTAAAGACTTAAAGAAAAAAAAAAAAGAATAAAAATCCGATGAGCCAGCAGCGACCATTATCAGTGAAAGCCACGAATACACGTAGCTTGTCCATGACAGTTTCGTAGTTTTTATTTATTTATGCGCCCAGAATTTTTTCATCCCAAAGCGTAACGCCATTGTTCGTCGGCTCGTACCGTTTATTTCATATTTTTTTTCCGTAACTTTTTTTTTTTTTTTATTTTACTTCATCTTCTTCTGTACTTTGTTCAGCGAACGTTTGCTCGAAGGGTTTCATATTGCCTCCCAAACCCCCTCACCCCCAGCCTTGTAAACCCCTTTTAGTTCGTTTCATCGTAGATAAAATAGAAAGGAAAAGAAACGTTGTATGATCTCTGTCCTACAGGAGTACGATTCGTTGTCGAAGAAGACGTAGAAAATAACGTACATTTTCGCCCATTCATGTTCCACAGAGATGGGCAAAATTACATTCGAAACGACGAATAAAATCGCAACAGCGATTCACCAACGATGCTTTTATTCGTTCGTTTATTTACTCGAGTAAATCTTTTCGTTCGCGCAACGCGAGGTGTAACGTGTCACGATTGGAATCCTAATTTTTATCCGACCAGAGTTTGCCTTTTATTCCGTAGATGATTGCTCGTAGGATCGCAAATCCCATGCGAGAGAGAAGCATAGTCTGTTGGAAGCATTTAATGTCCTCTTAAGGGACCAGTTGTATATGTAGGATTAACATACAAGAATTGACGCAATTGATTGAAACCAAGGGGCAGGAAGATGAAACCACGTGGCTAGTGTTTTAAATGTCCTAAGGGAAGGTTGTGGTGTCTGAATATCATTCTCTAATATGCCATAACCACTACTTTGGATATTTAACAAAATTACCCACGTGCTTTCATACTATCAAGTAATTGTTTCTACATAGCAATTTAATTGAACAAGTATCCAAGCTCTACTTTTCTATCATTTATATTTCAGAGAAATAGTTATTTTTCCCCTCTTGCCTCAATATCAAACATACATATATTATATAATTATTCGGCTAGCGGAAATGGTTGCAACAGAGACTGCATCTCGTTGAATCTTTCACTCGAGACATTCATCTATAATTTCGCCCATCTCCGTTCCGTAATCCCATACGTTCTCCGTCGTGCGATGATCTCTTAACGTTGAAACGCTCGATAATTAATCGTTAACAATAAGAGCCCTACGGATCCATCGACGAAAGTGATTACTGCTTGGCTGAGTTCGGGCCACCTCGCATACTCATTGTGCATCCCTTTTTTGACTTGACTGTAGCGAGGCATATCCTTGATTTTTATTACCTACTCTATATACGTACACGTATATCTATTTTAACATTGGGACTTTGATCTTGCCGCATTACGGTAATCGTACAAGCGACGAGACGCGTGATTGCGTTGGACGCGTAGAGAGAACAAGCGGAACGGTATACAAGTAACGAAAAAAAAAAAAAAGAAAGATAAACAAATAAATGGGAACCGAGGACGCAAGGCCACAGAATAACGAGAGTAAACCCGTGTTCACAATTGCAACAAAAAAGAAAAACAAGAAAAAGGAAAAAAAAACACGTTGTGTACTTTCACGATATGGTCACTGTACTCATCGTCGATACAGGGCGGATTGAACCGAAAAGAAAAAATCTTTTTTCTCTCTCTCTTTCTCTCACACACTCTCTCTCTGTCTGTCTCTCTCTCTCTCTCTCTGTCAACTCCCGAAAAAAAGACACAGCATAGCCATTGGTGCATCGCTTAATTCCAATCTCACATTAATTTATACCGGTTGTGTGTGTTATTCTATGCTACAGGACGTGAACCGATTAAAACTTGGCTTCGCTCGGGTTCCGACAAGCAAACGGCCATAGAGACGCGCGAAACTTAACATGCGACCAAATGTATGCTGCCGGGACCTAATGCGCTCCCCAACACGCACGCCTAATCGCATTTGTCGAAGGAATCGCGCGTCGAAAATGTCCGCCCCCCGACGCTCAACCGGATCGTTCGCGGGACGTGCGTTTGGAGACGAGAAAAAAGATAAGAGAAACGACCTTTGGCTCCGTTATTCTGTGGCGTGTCGCCGAGGTGTAAGGTCCGATAATACCGTTGTTGGTTTCGCGAACGAACGAAATTATATCCCAACGACGTACGTGCATCCCTACAGTGACACGAAGGCGCTGAAAAGAGGTGATTTAGATAGAGCAGAGGAGTCACAGGACTCGTAGAAGCTTCTGTAAGAGGAAGAAAGAGACGTTACTCTGTTTCTAAGTTTGCGTGTCCAGAATCTTAAGACTTGATGGGAGAGGTTGTAGGAATCAAGGGGCATTTGATGCTGACCAAAGAGTTTATTGGGGTGGCACTTCTCCTCAATTCGTATGTTCTCCTACCAATGTTTCTTAATGTATCTGTGCATCCATCGTTAGGGTACAAACGTGCACTCGATCTTTCTTCTCTTGCTATTCGCGTTACGCTCGGCTATCCTACTCTATTTTTGTAATCTCTTTGGTCAGAGGTCAAAGGACACGCGCAGCGAGATCTTCCTGCGATTTACGAACGCCAGAGGTGGGCAGAATTCCCATCTAGATATATAATTTCACATGAACATTTGATCTGTGATTCGTTCAGTATATATACTGAATCGCGGAATTAATTTATTAGCCCCTTTGCACTGAGAATTGTTTCAACACGAATTCTTTTCGTCGATTGGAGTCTCTCGAGTCCACGAAGGTACCCAAGATTCCCCAACGGTACACGAACAACTTCATGGTTCACATCGAATGAATACAAGGTCCTATGCTCATTTGTGCAGCGTTTAGGCATGTCGTTTACCTATTCGAATAAAATTTTGCCCATCTCTGTCTCGGAATATTCGGACGATTCCGAACAGGTCTGTCTCTCTTAATCGTGCGATCGCAACGATTCGAGAATACGAATGTCTTCCTGACGATGCAGGAAGGCGCCTTATCCACTTAGATGTTAGCACTCGAATTTGTGCCTTTCCTAACTCAGCCTGCCAACTATACCGAACGTGCACTCGTATTGCCGCTCATCTAAAGATATACATATACCCAATCTTCTTTCTATTTTTATACGTATTCGTACGTCGCGACGTATACCTTCTTGGCTTCGTTTTCTTTCTTTCCTACCCCTAAAGTACGAACGAGCGCGCGTTGACCGTTTGTCGATGATCCAATTCGTTAACGATACAATTACCAGCAAATTTCTAAAGGAAGCCCGCCGCGTTAGGTGAACCATTTAATCGCGTACAGAGTCCTAGAGCCGCGCGTTGCGATCCATTCCGGGTATGCGTGTTCTACGATGAGCGTTTCGTCTTCTAAAATCACGAACAACCGATTCACCATTGCGAATTACGAATGTAGCGTACAATTACCATTTGATCCGACAATTGCGAGCAACGATTAACCCCTTGGCGTCCTGCTAGAGGCCCTGACTCGAACTTACGAAAACCGAACCACGATTGTATGGGTTCTTCCATTGTGTGTTTCAAGATACTGACATATTTTAGGTTTAGCATATATCTCTATCAGCTGCTAGCTCAAAACTTGACATCAACCGTGTTCCTGGTGTTTGGCGCGTCAAGGGGTTAACAGCAATCACTGCCCAACGTCACGCGTGAATTTAGAAGCCAGATACATCATCGTCTCTTTCGGTGCTGCGGGAGCTTATCAGTTTCCCGCACGCGTCGCGGTGCTAACTCGGTTCAAACTTCAGCATCGAAGGGGAAGTTTATCTCTATAAATTTCTCGTTGTCGCGGCAATTTGTTCCCTCTCGATTCCGCGTCCCCCGTTAGATGCAAACTTCCGTCGAATATCGTTCCTCGCGACTACTCGACGCTCGTTTTCGTTCTCTGCGTTAATTCGTGAATTATTCCGCGACCTGATCGCGACTTTTTCGCGTCGCGAAGAAATTAGGCGAAGTGGTATTAATTGTACTGACAAAAACGAAATCGATTTCGTAAATGTAAAAACTATTCATTCGTGCATTGACAGGTTTTCTAAGTGAGGGTCGAAGTCTCGCCTTGTTTCCCTCGAGCCGAAATGAGAGCGAGCCGCACGCCGAATAATCGAGCAACGCAGCCACTTTGCTCGCTAAAAAATAAAGAAAGAAATGAACTAGTTAAAAAGTATGATCGAGTGGCGAAGCGTGACTTCCTACGTAGTCGTATTCTTTTAATTCTTTTCTCGTTTTTCGTTTCTTTTTTGTTTTTAATTATCGTCTCTTTCTCTGTTAGCGATATTACGTAGGATTATGATGAAACTGTAGACTACCGCCCTTGTAATACCGCATTTCTGCGCATCGTATTCCTACGATCCAGGGGAAATATGTTGGATAACAATTTCATTTCATCGGACGCGATAATTTTCCTCCAGTTCGGTTTAACCCTTTAATGCATACAGTGTCCCCAAAAACGAGGCATGACACTGTGAATCAAAACAAGTGATATTAATCTTTTTTTTTTTTTTTATACAACGAAACTATACGTGTTAGTGGATAGATCTGATCCACCTGTACAGCGTTTAATACCAAAATAAACAATACGATGGCATACTTTCTACAGTGAAAATTAAAGTTATGCATTAACGAGTTAATCTGGTCCACCATGTCCGTTCGACTCTCACGTCGTTCGTCACTTTTCGTTCCTCGAGACCAGAAAGTTGCATTTCCCGAGCTTCGAGGCTCGTTTACTCCCCCGACTGCCTTCCTCTTGCGATTCCCCTGAATTTTTCTTTTGATATCCAGCATAGGTTCCTCGCAGTGTGAAATTTGCGTTTGGTTTTTGACGCGTAAAAAACCACCACCCACTGGAAGATTCCCCATATCGATTCTCTCGTCCGTTTCTCTTTACGAATGCGCAGCGACGGGCAAAATTTTCGTCGAATAACAACGATTCGAACGTTTAAAATATTTGTATCCAGCGTGAAATACAATTTCGTGTTCATTAACTTCAATTTTGTCCGCCAAGCAATCTATGAAATGTATAACTTGCTCCAAATCTTCTTATTCGAATCGGAATTTAGCCCAATCGATGCGCGTGCGTGTGTATATCGCGATATACATTGTAATTTCTGTAAATACATTGTTCTGGATGTCTCGTCCCGTGAAGTTATATTTTGTACAGCTTCGTGATCATGAAAGGTAGACTATATATTTCGTACCCTAAAAGAATTCGCGGGACGCTTAAAAGTCGATCGGTGAATAGAACTTTCGAGAAATCGATGTTGGGGGGTCGGGGGAGGGGGGAGAACTCGCCTTACCGTTAAACGTATGCTACGCGACCTTTTATATCGGTTTCCTCGGATTTCTCTCTGGCATTTAACGAGTCGATGTGAAACGATATTCCAAGTTACACATACATTTTTTCTTTTTTCATTTTTCTTTTTCATTTTATACTATTTGGTTGGTACACGATACCGTACACTTTCATTTGTCGAAGTTGAATCGCTACACGGGAATCATTGAAATGTATATGGCTAAAAGGCATTCCACGCGTTTTTTTTTTCCCCTCTCCTTAAACGTGATTTACATCTTTCATCGGAGGTGTTTCTATCGTACCGTTCGAGTTGCGTGTAAACAAAAAGAAAAGAACACCTCGCGTTAAAAATGTGCATTTTCTCTTTTTTTTTTTTTTTTAAGTTATATAGCATTTTACACGAAGCAAGCTAAACGAAAAGAAAAAGGTGAACAAAAAGGGTTCTTTTATCAACATGTACGATAAGACATTACGACATTGCTCCGAGACTGATCTCAAAATGACTAACGAATTTAAACAAAATAAATATAAAATAAAAAGAATCAAGAGCGTGCTTACTCGTTCGCAGTGGCTAGCAATTCATCGATGTTACATTCGCTTTTTTCGTCTTTTTCTCATCTCTACTTTTTTTTCTTTTCTTTTTTTGTTTAATTTATTATGTTAACACACATTCGCCAAAAAGTTGGGTCGATTGTGCACAGGTGTGAGAACAGGTGCAAAGAGAGATTCATCGGTAGGGATAGGCCATAAACGATTATTGGTTACTCGTTTCTTTGTATATTGATTACTGTATCTCGATCCATTATTGTACTAATTAATCGATAGAAATATATATATATATATAGAGAGAGAGAGACATATATATATTTTTTTTGGCAGTCATCGTAAGACGACAGGAAATTATTTTGTTTATCCAGCGTGTTTCTTAAACGAGACAATACCGCGCTTAGTAATTGTTGTAATCAGGGGAGGGGAAATTTTTTCGTTTATTTTATATTTATCAGTTGATCCGCGAATCTAAATAGAAATGTGACGCGTGACGTATAAAACCTTAGGACTGTTCGCGATCAATTCGATATCATTCTGTTCTAAGCGCGAGTATTGGGCTTGTATGGGCGCAATCAATCGACAAAACGAACTTGAACTTTGCGTAGACCGGATACCACCCTGTTATCGTAAACTGCGTGCCTTCCTCTTTTTTATATTGTACATTTCACATACACACATACATACGTAACACGCGCGCGTATTTTGCTACACGAAGGAACAAAGAAAATAACCGATGCACTAGTTTTTCAAGAAATCATCGTGAGTTTAGCATAGAGTAATCTGGTCAGTGTTTGTGCGTAGAGCGGTGCTTCTCAACCTTTTCGAAACACGGCTCGATGTATATAGTCGGTTCAAGTTTGTTTTTATTTATTCAGTTTCAGTAGGGAACAATCAGTTCTTTATTCGTGAAAATATGGCGAACATTTCGTAGCTGTACTAGTTGGAAAGGAATCAGTTTAGTTTTTGTATTCATGAAGACAGGGAGCTTGAACAAATCAGTCTTTCTTTCTACAAACTCATTGCGAGTTGTATAATTGTACAATACAATTTTCGTTAACTTTTAAGAAGAAGTCGTTAAATTTACATTTCCAACAATCTCTTCGTATAAAACTCGTTTGGGTCGCGACGCCCGGGTTGAGAAGCGCCGATGGTAGAGCGTGTACGTGCCGAAACGACGACGAAACGATTTATCACACTATTATTTATAAGAAACAATAGAAGAAAATACGTAAGAGAGAGAGAGAGTGAAGCAATGGAAAAGTTTGTAATGTGTTCTAGCAGAACCGAGACAACGAATGAATGGTACCGAGCAAAAGAGATGAGCGTTTGCGCGTGAATGATCGAGCGAGAATTGAGTAGCTTACTTTGGGTTACTTTAACGACTAAGATCTTATTTAAGTTCTTTTTTCTTTCTTTCCACTTCCACGGATCAGGATATAAGTTTTGTGCCTACGTTTTTACATTTAATTTCAACTGCATGGTGATACAAGTATGCTTTACATGTAAACATTAGTGTTTCTTAACCGATAATTACCCATCGGTCGAGATTACGGAAGCGATCGTCGCTCGATCGACACGAGGATTCGATCGCGATCGCCTTCATAATTCCATTCGACTTGTCTTGTGTATTATTATCATCGATAATCGTCGATCGAATTTTCTTTGTAATCGGTTCTCGCTGCTACGTTTTTTTTTTTTCTTTTCGATAACGCACGTTCACGACCATACCCGCCGAAGGGAAAAAACGAAAATGATTTCTCATCGTCTCGGTCTATATTATTGTCCCTCTGTCGCGCTCAGACGAGAGATCGAATGCGTAAGAAGATCATTGTAGAGTACTTGTAGGTGAAAGGGCGACCTGGCCACACGCGACAAATTAATATTAAATCGTGCACGGCGGTAAAAAAAAAGAAAACCTAGAGAAGATAACAAGAAGCAACTCGATCGCCTTTATACATTATAATTAAACGTGTAAACGTACCGAGGTTACAACGCAACGTTTATACGTAAAAGTATAATTGAACATAGCGCATCTGTAAATGATTTAAACAAACGCTCTTTGCTGCACTCCAAAACTCTATTGCCCGTCCAAATGTCCCGAAAGATCTTATTTTTCTTTTTTATATATATATATACACGTATATACAGTACTTCTTTTTCTTCTTTTTTTAATTTTCTTTTCCTTCTTTTATTGTTTGAAGTCGATCGATGAACCTATCGTAGAAGCGTCTGTCTTAGATCTTTTCAACAACAGAAACGAAAACAAAAAAACAATGGAGGGCAGTAAATGGCTCATAGAGACAGGATAGAAATATTATTTAAAATAATTTTAAGAAGCAATAATAGTAATAATTTCGTATTAATAAACATGTTGAAACTGTCTTGTATATGTTGTATCAATTTATTTCTGAATCCTTAATGTAATAAAAAATAAAAAAAATAAATCTCTTTTGCTCGCGCAGAAAGATAAATCTCTCGGTTCCATGTGTTCGTTTTGTGCATGCGTCTTCGAACAGAGGTGTTCACGTGCGAATTGGCTTGTCTTCGAGCAAAATAATCGATTGCGTTTAAATGGATATTTCTTCTTTTCAATCGCAAGTTTCTATTGCGTTAGGTACGACGATTGCCAAAATGTTTCTCGTGTAATTATCTTTGTAAACCGTATCTTTAACCCCTCGTCTTTCCGTCTCTAGGATCGTATTCACTAACCAACAATTAATAATAATAATAATAATAACAACAACAACGATGATTAATGTTAACAAGTATTCTTTTCAACAACTGTTTACATATCTCGTCCTTGTAATCGTCCCCGCTATTACAACCTCTCGTTTGCACCGTAACTGTTGTAACTGTTTCGCAAAAAAAAAAAAAAAAAGAAACCATTAGGTGTGTGCAGTGGTGATAGAATGGTGGTGGTTATACATATAAGCTGAAATTTGATTTGACGATTTATCATGTTTAGTGTTTGTTAGCAACTGCCTTTGTTTTGTTATTTCAGCCCCATGGACCCATCCGTACCCCCCAAGCACCCAGTAGTGAGGTACGTTGCTGCATACCATAATACCACTGCCCATACGTTCTAATTTTCTTTCGTTTACGCTCCGCCGTTCTTTTTCTCTCTCTCTATCTCTCTCTCTGTTACTCTTTTTTTTTGTCTGTTTGTTTGTTTGTTTCTTGTCCAACTTTATGTTTTCACTCTTTCATTTTTTGTTTATATATTTATATTTTTGTTTACTTGGAATTCTCCTATTAACACGATGGTACGAAGTGGGGTCGCGTAATTTCCTCGACCCGCGAAGACACTCAGTACCGTGGCAAAAGCAACGATACACTCGTCGCTTATTCGATAGAACACGAATGCACGAGACTATATAGTCACGAGATGTCGAAGGGGCCATGGACTGTAACGATTTATCGTCCCATAAGTTGTACAACTATAAATATAATTGTTATCAAAATACAAAGATGTATCGACTTCGTAAAGAAGATCATTCACGCGCCTCTTTGTCTAGGGTGGTACGGTGCCACTGGCGGCGCTAGTGTCTCGTCCCATTATAACTTCCAGAAACAACAATACGACTGTATACGTCATTCAAACAATAATATCAACGTTGTATAATTTATAAGGCGATAGACCATTACACTTACAGCCTCTGGAACCTTTCAAATTTCGATTCAACAATGTATTCACGAATCTAGTTCGTCGCTTTCGCTGCCTAATCGCAAAATCATACGAATCGCTACGTACCCGCTTACGACATGCTCCAAAAAGCTCAGCTCCCTGTTTGCAGTTTGTCAAACGTTCGCGCACCAATCCGTACACGTCATCGCGACAATTCGAAACCTAGAGAAAAGATGACTGTGTTTCAATTGTCGCGACGACGCGAACACTACTAAACCATTCCAAAACCATTTGTCCCTTTGTAAATTTTTGTCAATGTGTATGCGACCACGGATTGCATGTATGGCACGCATGTGACGTTTTCACATCTACGGTGCACGTTTATTGTTCTTATACGTATCCCGATTGGGTGTCAGAACCTCTTGAACGACAAGGTAAAGGTCGCTTAATTTCGCGACGAAAAAATGCTACGACAGACACAATGCATAGTCGTGTTCGGACGCGATACTACCACTTAAAGAATAATGTCTGTCGCATGTTTGGCGCGTGGCTCGATCGTGCAGATTTAAGACATTCTTTTGTTACAGCGGAGCAACCACTAACGATGAGCAGGTTAAACCACGCAGTCTACGTTTCACTTGGAGTATGAAAACTACCAGTAGTCGAGATCCAAACGAAATCATGTCCGAAATTCGAAAGGTATTGCACTGGAACACATAAAGCTTTCTATTCGTTTCCCCTAATCGGGAAATTTACAAAAAAAAATTAACGCCATCGCGTGAATACTCGCGAGGTATCGAGTAACGTAGAATGATCTTTGTGTGCATAAGGGACACTATAATTGTTGATTCTGTTGCAAAAGCGAGTAAGTAGATCGAGCAATGTAATTAATAATTATACAGTCGCTGTTAGATATACAGAGTCATTCTGTTTCTCAATACCTCTTTCCCTTTTCTGTTTCGGCCAATCCTGGCATACACTAGGTCAATAAAGCGTCCACTCGCCTAGAATTTCTTAACAAATTTATTGCAATGTTACAGTGTATTCAAAATTGTTCTGTAGTAGATTACGATACGTAGGAATGTTAACTTTGAAAGAATTGATGCTTTCTTCCTAATTTGTAGCGTTAGATTGGTAGCCGTCTCTTGGTGCTTTTTGTGACCTGCAGGATCAATTACTTGCGCCAAAACGAATCAAACAGTCCTTTTCCATTTTGAAATATGACTCTTCGTTACCGAGATACAAACTGTTAAAGTCTTTGCAAGTGTCATGGCGGCGAGACCAGCGATCAGCTGATCCAAAGCGAACTTTAACTGTTTATATCTCGACAACAGAACCTCGGGTCGCAAAATGATACAGGACTTTTTGATTCGTTTTGGAGCAAGGAATTGATCCTGCAGAGAATCTTCACAATTTGTTGTGGATTCACTGTAACATCATAATGAATTTATTAATAAATTCCAGTAGGGTGTACAGAGTGACGTGTTCGACCATAGCTTTACGTATCGAATTAAAAATCAAAATGACGCCAGTCGAGCGCCAAAATCCACCTGTTTACTAACCGGTTTGTCGATCGCTTCAGGTACTGGACGCCAATAAATGTCAGTACGAACAACGCGAAAGGTTTCTGCTGTTGTGCGCGCACGGCGACGCGGCGACAGACAGCCAGGTACAATGGGAGATCGAAGTGTGTAAACTGCCACGACTCTCTCTGAACGGCGTGCGTTTCAAACGCATCTCAGGCACATCGATCGGTTTCAAAAATATTGCCAGCAAGATAGCGAACGAGCTGAAGCTGTGACTGCCGACAACTGGCTCCTTAGCCGCACGCGCCAACCCATAACGCCCTCGTGATCGATCGCACGGACTCCTCGCGACCAACGACGACGCCGACGCCGACGACGACGACGACGATGACGGCGACGATTTCGATTCCTCCTTCTTCTGGGACTCCGATTCCGATCACGATCATTGCCCCGCCCCTGATCCCGATCACGAGTCGAACACACGTGAGATCTTTGTTTGACCACCTAAAAGCAGTCCCAGTAGAGCAACGGGGAACGAAGGTCGACGAAGTCGTGGTCTCGTTGATTTCATCGATCGCGAGTCCCGTAATCGTTCCTCTCGTAAGCAACGCAACAGAATGCCTGCCTGGAACGCCTGTGATCCGTCGGGCTTGAACACGTACATTAAACTCAAAATACTCTCCCGAGTGCCAAACTGTGGAACTAGGTCGGAATTGTCGAGAACGAGACAATTGGAAAAACTGACGAGAGACAAGACATAAGTTTTTTGGGGTGAGTCGGAGGAGAGAGCGCGAGTGCCGCGTACGCGACGCGGAGAAGAAAAGGGGAGAACGAGGATGGGAACGGAAAGAGGGGAATCCCTGCCGATCGACCGCGCACGCGCGTAACAAATCGTGGCGTCGAACCGCCGCCGATTGTCGGTGCAGTAGTGCTCGGGTAAATGAGAACGTTTCTCTCACCTGGTTAACGAGAAAGTTTGTATTTCTGTTTGCAGGTACACCGACAGGCAGTGGTGCAAGCTGTACATTTTTATATATCTCGTTTTGTATGCATGGAAACAGTGTTTGGAGTAACGTTTGTAAAATTATGTCTGACGCGATAATGGTCTTGACAAACTTTGCAAATTCTTGATGGAAATCACGCCAAACACTGGAGAAACATAAAAGTCTGCTGTTTGCATTAGCGTTTGTCGCGTCGATACTCCTGCAACACCGAACACCGGTTTGAAGTTCGGTAGCCGAGCAATAGGGACGGAGGGAATCGTTATCTAGATAAAAACGTGTAATAACGCGTAAAAGTTGGACAGCTTTCTATCCGTTATTCCATCCAAGTGGAAGTTTATCTAAATAATTGTTCGATCGGATGATCTCTGTTCTTAAATCTGCGACACTTGCTCTCTGCTTGGGGACGGTAGATCGATTTTTTAAACGAATCCGCTACCAACCCTTATTTTCTCATTTCGTCGGGCACTACTGCGATTCGAGATACTTTTCGTTCGCGACGATTACGATTGAAGCACCGAAAAACCACCGTACTCTTTCGATAATGTCGGACGATCCGTCGCTGAGCCGCGGCTCGTCTTACACAGTATTATTTATTTCGGAGCCGTTGGCTCGATGGATGTTGCTGCTGAGAAAAAGAAGAGGATCTTCGTTTCTTCTTTGTCCTTTAATTTGTCCTTTCTTCTCGCTCAACGGGTTAAGAGATTACGAACTATCCGAAAACGAGAGATACGATTATTGTATTTCAACTGTGCCTAACGATGAAGAGTTTTCTCGGAACGGAGAGTGAAAAGGGGGAGGGAAGGAAAGGAGGGGAAAATGTGTGCAGTTCGTAGAGGAAAAAAGGGCTGGTTGTTGTACCGCGAAAAATGAAAGACGTTCGATGAATGCGTATATATACGTATATACATATGCATGTACCGAACACCTGCGACGCGAAGAGTCTTTCTTTTCGCGAGCCTTGTTGTCACGTCGATGAAAATTACATTCTCGCATAGTATAAAGCGGCACATTTCTGAGGAAAGCGAGAGGTCTATTTGTAAATAACCGATCAAACTTCTCGGGGAAAAACTGAAAACCTGTAAAGGAACACGTAGAATTGTACTCATAACAAAATTACCTTCGCACACTTATCATCCTCCATTTAGCGTTGACAGGAATTCAACCGTTTTAAACGCGGCGCGCGAACGTCACCGACGCGCGCGTCGTATCATTTACTTTTTCGAATATTTTTACGATACTTTACCTTCTCTTTCTTTTTTTTTTTCTTTTTTTTTTATATCATAAGTTTAAAGCTATGCAACACTATAGACGTTAGCCGATTAATCAATGCGTAAGGATAACTATTATTAATATTATTATTATTATTATTATTATTATTATTACTACTACTATTATTATTATTACGATTATTATTATGATTATTTTTATGCATAGTATACAAGTAATATTACGGCACAATATTAAACGAAAACGATGGTGAAAGACGAAAAGGAGCTATTATTTAACGCATTGTTTAGGGATATTATCGTCGTCGAGCGAACCTACTCGAAAAGTATTTCGCTACGAATGAATTCCGGGATATACCTTAGCAGAAAAAAAAAGGGACAACAACAACAACAACAACAACAACAAATGAAAACACGCACGCGCGCACGACAACGTCGATAATGAGATCTGTTATTTCTACGAAGGATACCATATAAGAGTTATATTTAAGTATTGTAATTGGCTATACACTATTACGCTATTTAACCTTTTATTCGCAGATGTATTCGCGGTTGAATGAAATTAAATTAGGAATTATTATTGTACATGTAGAGGCGAACTAGAGAGAGACTTGGTGTATATAAATAATATAATATACGAAGGTACTAAATTAACCAAATAAATGAAGCCTCACACCAAGAACGTAAATAAGAGAAACACGCAAAAATGGAAAATACAACGCGATGAAGAAGATGACGACGAAGAAGATGCGAACGAAGCAGCGGAAAGGACAACCGAAAGGGGGGAAAAAGGAAGACAAACGTGTAACGAAAAACGAAAGGAATGACGGAATGAAATCTCTCTCGGGGATTCGAGTGTCGCGAACTTTTTATATTTGCCTAAGATTAATCGAGTATCATTACTTATAGGCAATGACTAATTTATTTAAATAAATACGAAAGTCGAATGATTTTTTCACGTTTCTAACACGCGCTGTATACGCGCGCGCATATACATACATAAATACACACGCATACATACGCGCGTACAAACATATACATTACACCGACAAGGATGCTTCAAACGCCGAGTAAAAACATTTCAGACCCAATTCAATGTTTGCTCTCCGCGCGCACATACATAACATACACGTACACGTGCTCCTTCGATGCGTGTCTCTTTTCAAATCGACAAACGACTGATAGCAACTAAGTACCGTCGGCGGTCTGTATATCGAAATTGTTCGCATCTAAGAACAAAACTAACGAAAAAGAAGTTTTCGATCCGCGACGGAAAAAAAAAATAATACTGTACGGCAACAGGCATCGGGACTTAGCATAAAAAAAAAAAACTTCTCCATTCCTCCCCTCGCTACCTAAAACGAAACCTAACGAAGCAACTTTCCTTCTTCGCTGAATCACCGACGGGGACCTTCTTCGTGTCGTTCTCGATACGACCCTGAGACGGACGAGACATTTATCTAGAGCGACTGCTCATTCGTTCTTTGTTCGATGAAAATATTATTCTAGGATTGATTCGTCGAATTAAAACAAATCGAAAAGTCCTTTTTCGTTTTGTATTCCAAGGCTTCGATATCGAGATACCTCGTGCGCCGTGAAAAAGTGTCATGGCGGCGATCAGCTGACTCGAAATAAACTTTAGCTGCTTATATCGCGATAACGGAACCTTGAACGGAACAATGAATTGATTATGATAGATAGGACGTCTCGTGTGTCTGGAAACACCCTGTAAAATTATTTAAAACGAAACTGTGCCCGTCTCTAAGGCAGGACCTGGAGAAAACAAAATGTCCGCGGAGTGCGATCCGAAAACTCCTCTTTTGTTGATTCCCTTTCATGTAAAAAGCAGCCGATACGAAACAAAAAAATGGGAAAAAACGAGAAACACCTAGTGCGTTTTAGTAATCAATGTTTGCGCGCGTTACAGCGATCGTGCGTCACAATATATATCGAGAACTCCATTGTATAATTCCGAGCGCGGTCGCCGTAACCCACACGGACACACGACAATTGTAGAAAAAAAAAAAACAAATTTGTCATTACGATAGCGGTTATGAATTAATGTTACAGAGTATAAGGATCCCCTTCGATAGCGTTTAATGGTATATGCCTGTAAGACGCATAATAGGCGAAAAAGTGAAAAAAAAAAAACAACAAATGATTCTATACCGTAACGATATATACATACACACACACACCCCCATCGTTCGCTCGTTCGCTCGCCGCTCGCTTGCTTTGTCAAATAAATGTAAAAAAACAAAGTAATTATCGATACTTAATCATGATGAACACGCGTTCGATGAAAGAGACTCGACGATTTGAATACATGAGACCAGGGGGCGCTGAACGGATGACACCAGGAGGTTTTTTTTTTTTAATTTTTTTTTTATGAACAGCGAGCGCCGACAGAAAGTTTTTGTGATTTTTGTATGTAAGTAATAAAGCGAGAGAAAGAAAAAGAAATGATTATAACGAGTACGGTCCCGGTTAAATCCGGTTCGTCATCCATCCAGCTGCATCACTTCGCCCTTGCACGCACATACACACATGCAATACATACACGTGAACAGTTTGTAGATAGATACGTACATACAGCTTTGCTAAGTGTTTTCTGGTGATCGGTATCTAGCCAACAAAATGTAGCAGAAACATTTATAATAAAATGGTAACACACATTGTTTCCCAATTCAGATTCCTTTCGAAGTTGCGCGCGCAATGATGCGGACGTATTTTATTTATTAAAATCGTCTATTCACGAGGAGGACCGCTGTAATTATTTAACAAAATTGATTCTTCTGTTTCAATTATTTATTTCTAAGTTTAGTGACGGTAATTGATCGTTTAGCTCGTGGATATGAATATGACGCAGTGACTAATGATGTAAGATATAATAAATGAAAGGGTAAGCATAAAAATAGACACAACAAGTAAGTGCAGTCAATCTTTTAATTGATACTCTAATTACGGTAAGTGTTTTACATGTATATCGTGTGTATCAAATATTATAATAATTAGTAACATTAATCAGCGCCATCGGTGGTAAAACGCTCAAGCTTGTAGCCTAATAGTTTCAATGTTTGTTCTTAGATGGCGTCAGCATATCGTTTTTATCGATATATGATACGTTACCGACGGTAATTAATTATCCACATCCACTGCTTTCTTTTAGACACACACATAATTTTATATAATGCTAATTTTAATTAACGTAATGTTTGTAGAATCGATATAAGTTTATTATTGATCTTGATAACGTAAATTATCTGGATAAATAACTTCAATGTTGTTGTAAAAAAAATTGATGACGTTATTTATGGCCAAGCATAGAAGTAAGCTATTAGAAGGATGAAACAAATGAGAAATTCTTTATTTGTTAATTAAGAATACATAATATTTACATTTTCTTATCCTGTTTGATTAATATACTGCCGTAAATAGTAAACTGTAAAGTGCTAAATTCAGCAATCTAATTCTTTAAATAATATTTCATTCGCACCCGATTAAATAATAACAGAAAACAACGCATCGGTTATCAGGCATTCGATAAACGTATAATGCTCTGTGTGAAACTCGTTTAGTATAATGAGCGATTGATTATTTGCTTTGTAACCTTCGACCATACGTACTATGGTCGATATATGTATACATAGACGAGTGTATATGGTGGAAGTTGTAACCATTTGAGACTGTGTCGAAATTTCTTCGTCAATAACTCTCGAATGTGTGCGTCATCAGCTGATGCATACTACGGAGGTCAGGTAACAACAACATTAGACGCATCTGATAAGGTCTTCGAGTTGTTTGTCATCGCGTTTCGTGCTTGTAGTCACGTCAATGGTTATTTTAAATTCTGTGGTTAATTGTGGAGCGTAAATCTAAGAAAATTTCAATGTGATTGAAGTTTAAGTAGCAAGATCGTTTGGTGAACGATGCGCTTGTATTTTATTTGTGCGATTATTTCTTTGTATTGTATTTCACCCGTGAAACCTCGGCACTTCGTAAACAAACAAATATCACCCGTTATATTAGGTAAGCATTAATCATTCTCCTATTATATATTCAAATGATTCTTGTATTAATGTTTTCACTAAAAGTTCCAGGCGATGGAGGCAGTCAAGTCGAAGCAAAACTCAATAAGACCACTGCTGTACATTATTTGTGCGAGAAGATTTCCACAGGCTACTTCAATATTTGGTTAAACTTGGAGTTACTTGTTCCGGTTATTATAGATTGCTGGGTATGTACTCCATTTTCATAGTCTTTATATCTTTGGCAATGCATATATAAACTTTAATTAATTGCAAAAACATTATTTTAGATTGATAATATGAAATTAATTTATGACAACGTAACTAGAACGACAAGAAATCAAGATGGTGTTGACATACGTATACCAGGTTGGGGAGATCCGTTCTCTGTTGAGTATTTGGATCCAAGTAAGGCTTCTCTTGGATCATATTTTAAGGACATTGGTAATATGTTAGTCGATCAACTTGGATATGTTAGAAACCAATCTATACGTGCCGCACCTTACGATTTCAGAAAAGCACCTAGTATGTATATGTATAATTATTAGTAGGTTCCTTTCATCTAATTTATATCATGTACAGTATTATCTTTTTTTTCAGACGAGCACGAAGAATTTTTCAAAAAACTAAAAGATTTAGTTGAAGAGACATACAACGCGAATAAGCAAGTTCCAGTAACATTAATAGCTCACAGTATGGGTGGACCAATGACGCTTATATTCTTACAACGTCAAAGTCAAAAGTGGAAGGACAAATACATCAATTGTTTCATTACACTGGCAGCTGTTTGGGGTGGTAGTGTCAAGGCACTCAAAGTTTTTGCAATTGGTAAAAAAACAAATACATAGTGCATGCATTATATATATTGAAATGTACATTTTTAACTACCTTTCAATTGTAGGAGATGATTTAGGCGCATATCTTCTACGTCAAACGACTCTCAAAGATGAACAAATCACTAGTCCTAGTCTGGGGTGGTTGCTACCCTCCAGTTTATTTTGGAAGGAAACAGAGGTATTAGTGGAATCAGCACAGAGGAACTATACACTGTCCACCTTAAAAGATTACTTAATGTACAGTATAATATTTACAATATATATTGCTGCATAGCTATACCATAGATAATAATTATTATTTTCTACATTTTACAGAGATATAAATGTTCCAAATGGATGGGAATTTAGAAAAGATAACGAGAAATACCAATTAAATTTTGCTGCTCCAGGAGTTGAGGTACACTGTCTATACGGAATCGGCATAGACACAGTACAAAGGTATATTGATTGTACTACAAATCAATAATTTTAAATTATATATTTTTCTATTTTAATATTCTATTCCTAGACTATATTATAAACCCGGTACATCAATAGAAGGTACTCCTAAGTTACTTCCGGGTGATGGCGATGGTACCGTAAACTTACGAAGTTTGGAGGGTTGCAAACACTGGAAGGGTCAACAAAAGCAAAAAGTTTATTCTCAAGGATTTCCTGGTATTGATCATATGGATATTCTCAGAAATGTTAAGGTTGTAAATTATATTAAAACTGTTTTAGCAGTATAATCTTAACATCCGAACAAGTTTGTTTTCTTCCAATCATCAGTTTATTGCCAAATTGATATTATAGAAAAATAATATAGTATAATTACCTCAGATAGTAGCCTGCTGACTCTATGTACATGTGTACGATTATATCCATTAAGTAAGTAATAAGTAACAAGAGCTACGAAATCCTATTCTTGTCAGATTAAAAACAAATAACTATATATATTTTATAATTATATGTAAATGTAAATATCTGATGTATTTTCTATTTGTTTTATATGTTTTTGTGTTTGACAGTCTTTTTAGGCTTTTATATGTTTTATTTTATATTGTGAAGATAAACCCGCATAAATGAATTTTAAAAAAACAGTCGTTCTCCATCTTATTCAACGTTCGCGCTCCAAAATATTCGTCCGGGAATAGTTAATATTTCTATAAATTTTATTTAAACATTGATATTAAAAAAATGTGATTTAAACATAAAATTACTTAGAAACAAATA
Organism: Hylaeus volcanicus; assembly: GCF_026283585.1. Lineage (NCBI taxonomy): Eukaryota > Metazoa > Arthropoda > Insecta > Hymenoptera > Colletidae > Hylaeus > Hylaeus volcanicus. The sequence continues at coordinate 31,807,850 of NC_071976.1, read as the reverse complement.
TATATTTGTGATAATAAAATTCCAATAGAACGTTACATAATAAATAAATTCGATTGAAGGCGTAGAAAAGAATAAATGAAATTGAAAAATTAAGTTCTTTTATTAAGAAGATCTATCTGTTGCTGTAGGTTGGTTTTTGTTCATAAATTTAAATAAATATACGCACAATTGTTGCATCACAGATTGTAAAGACACGGTTACAATCTAAACCACAAATACATCCATCATACTCTAAGCCTTATCTTATCATTCACAATGTTCTTATTTTCGAAGTATTTTTTTCTTGTAAGCATGTGCACCTTTTATTTATAATTCTAATACAGTAAACGTATATGCACAAAAAGTTCATATCGGAGTATTTAAGAACACAGTTGAGGATAGCACAGGAATGCTTAAGATGCTTTTTGTTATACAATAGAAAAAAGACGGGTTCGTTTAATCTTCGTCGTATAAGTTTATCAATAATTCTTAATCACGTATATATTTGTATCGTTACATCCTTCCGTTATATTCGTATGCCCATTAATTTTTTATAACTCTGTATTCCATGTTGGATGTATACAAATAATGTTTTGTTTCCAGAACAAAAACAACAAAATGTAAAAGAATTTACTTTCTAAATAAAGTAAATTCTTCTAATGTCAGTTGAGACCAGAAGAAGATTTTAGAAAGGCATATAAACCTAGGGCCAAAATTGTTACCACCGTGATAGTTTTGTAACTTCTAATACGGTATGGTATTCTCGGTGTCGATTGCACAATTCTAAGTTTACGTTGTCTCTCTCTTTCTTGACGACTTGCTTCCGCTTTTGTTTTCCATTCTTGTTCCTTGCACTTTCTCTTTTGATCGTATTCTGTAACATCGTTACTTATAGACTCGGGAGGATACTGACGATATAATTTTTTTGCTTCGTCTAAAAGCGTTTCAAAAGGCAAGTCATCTGGCAACTATAAATAAAAACAATTTTTGCGTGAACTGCTCGAGATCGTGTACAATTTTATTCGTATTATCGATGCAAAATAATACTCACAGTACACAAAACTTTATGCGTATGACCCATGTCGGGCGTAGTATTAAAAATTTCTGTTGCTCTATGTGCTACGATCACAGTGCTTAGATAAAGAGGCATTAATGGAGGACTGCCAAGAAAGTAATCGAATAATCTGTGTAACAATTTTCTATTTTCCGCATACTTGTGCGCATACCACGTCGTGTACTCGGCCAATGCAAAGTGCGGAAATAATTCTACGCTATAGCATAAAATAATTTCAGTAACTACAAGTCTTTCTCGTTCGAATAACGTTTAAAAGGATATGCACTTCTTGTTATACTAACTTCTCCAAGTGTTCCAACAAAGTGGGATGTACTCGCTCCAAAAGCGCGAATATATAAAATAATTCTTGATTTACTTTCTCCATTGTTCTTTCCATAAATCTTTCTAAAAATTCTAACGAAATGCCTTCCAATACATTTAAAGCCTTTTCTAAACCCATTACAAGTAGAACAGTCGCGGCGATGTCGTTATATCCCTGGTAGTAACTAAGTACGTATTATTTTATTTTGTAATATCTACATATCTACGGATAATGTTTCTGATGTATCACCAGACAGCATTTAAACATCGAATGCTCTCTGGTACATTAAAGGAATAAATGATACTGACTTTAATGTAGAATGCCTGTGAAGAACCCAACACATTAATTGTGTCAACTGTTTGTGAAAGCGATCTGTCTCTTGTTGTGTAGCATTTTGAGAAATATGACTCCCACTCCGTGCAACATCCTTTAATATCTGTTGATAGACTTCGTTTGGAATACAATTGTGTATTGTTTCTAATCCATTTGTAGAAAGAACATTTTCCTCAGACAGTTGTAGAAGTTTTGGCCATAGAACCCTTCGTATTTCATCTACAGATCGTCTTTATGATTTCAAGATTTAAGTGCAGGGTAGAACATTATTATCAATAAGGAACTCTTAATATACATGAATTAACCAATTGAAGGATCATATAATATTGTCTATACCAAAATTCCTTATTGATAATAATATATGTATTACAGGGCCGGCCTTAGGAGTTGTGAGCATACTTAAAAAAAGTTTTTGGTGAGCCCTCAGATTCAAAGACAGTCTACTTTTTAGTGAAATGATTTATTGAAAATATTAAGTTTTGTATATTCCAAAAATTACTATACAAAATTAGTTATATTTAACAAGGCTAAAACAGATATATATCCTCACATAGGACCCAAACAATCAGTTCAATTGGCTTAAAGACGGCCCTGACGTATTATCCTATCAGTAAAATACCATTAACAAGCCCCTCGCTGCTGCAACCCAGTAGCCTAAGTTCACCCAATGTCAGGTTCGGCTTAACGATGCTCCCTCGAATAACGCTTATTTTCATCCGTTCCCTACTCGTCAGTGTCTCTGTACTACCAAAATCACCTTCTAATAAACTACTATCGTTGTCACTATTTAACACACCGTTCTGTTTACCTGACGAACTAAAATCCGCGATATCTGGAATTCGCGGTATATTGTTATCGTGCCATGCTCTTGAAGAATCAGACGTTCTCAAAAGCGGAACGTTACTTTCAAAGTCTGAGTCTTTATCATCATTCACTGTTTCGTTTACATTTCTTCGTTTGACTTTCAGGTTATGTTTTTCGATAGAAACTGCCATTTTCGTAGGTGTTCCTGCGGCACTGGTATCCACAGATATTTCGTCCTCTTCGGTCTCCATGACTTCTGACATAACGTGCTCATAACAACAATTTCTCGTAATGTTCCATGGTACGAAAAATTTAAAACTGATACCCGGGAATGACGACCGAACGACAACCTGTCAAGAGTGACACGCATCGATCACCGTTACTCACTTCTAAGGAAAGCTACTTATTAATCGAAATCGAACAGACGTCGACGTGACGTGGTCCATTGGGTGTATTCCTCTGAGACAGTATATCACGACCCAAGATACGTATTACTAGAAACCACTAGATTTTACCTGTGAGCGGACCTTATTGAGCGCATGGTGAGCGAACAGAGGAACGACGGGTTAGTTTGAATTTGTTTAGTTTCATAGAAAACACATGCAAAAGGTATGTATGAAAAGTGAAAAACGGAGGATCGATGATCAACGACATGGCAATTGTTGAACCTTTTAGCCGAGCACGAAGTTTTAGGAGATATCAGAAGGTATTAGGAGGACGTGTTAGGAGGTGTTAGAAGTTGTTAGAAGTAGTAGTAGTAGTTGTCTAGTGAGTGCATGTTTATCAGAAAATCCCCTATAATCATTGAAAATTATGCAACTTTTATCACTGCTATATGTCGTCACTCTAGTTGCTGATACTAAAGATGGCGACCGCTCACTGATCATGTCGCAAGTAGCGGCCTGGTGAGTAACGTGTTCAACAAAAAAATCCCTACTGATCAGTGATCGGTTGTGGCCACTGAGTGCACTCATTGTCGTCGTATAGAATCGTTTTTCATCAACGAATACGTAAAATTATTACGTTTTCCAATTGAAACCAACATTCCTCTTTTGAGACGTAATAATTTGAATCAGTGTAATGGCTGGAATAGGAAGTACCGTGTACAATTTACTTTTCAAAAGGACTTCGACGTTTACCTTAACCATTCTAGCAGGCAGTTTCTTTTTCGAACGAACGGTCGATGTACTTTCGGATAGTTTGTTCGAAAGTCTTAACAAAGGGGTATGTGTAATTAATATGCACGTCTAAAGACATGTATGTTAAGTTGTATATTTCAACACCATCAGTGATACATTTTCTTATGGTTTCACGTCGTACAGTAAATTGTTTGTATTTATTGATTATTGTATCGAACGATTTTGTTAAACAATGTAATATTGTGTTGTAAAAACTTATAAAAGATTTGTATTAACGAATATATGTTATATGCAATTTGTATTCGGTACATAGCAAACAACACAAAACTGGAGTATGACAAAACAGTATTGCATAATAGGGAGACTGTAATTTACTTTGAGAATGAAAAATACTTTTATAGTAACATTCGTTGTAATTTTTGTTTCAGAAACTTTGGAAAGATATCAAACACAAATATGAATAATAAATAGAAAAATGTTAACTGTATTAGATATACATATAATAATAAATATTATGTATTAAATGTATATGTCATATTACTATAATTATGTGAATAAAGAATAGCCTTAAAACACAATATCAGTTGTTTAGCTTTTATACATAATATATGAGTACAATGTATTTCATTGATACGTATTTATTATTAAAACAGATAGCTATTATCTGTAAATGAAACTTAAATTGTAAGGAGTAGGAAATAAAAGCATTTATACTGTAATTAGCTTGTAAACATTGCTAAACTGGTTGAATGAAACGACCAGAAAATAGGGTTGTGTGTGTTACAGAGTCAATGATCATAAACAAAAATGGTCTGTTGAACTTAATGTCGTTATTCCAAGATGAAAGGGGCACGAATCCAATTTCTGTTGTAATAAATTTTGATTAAAAACATAGCATACGCAAGTTCAAAGATTTTAAGAAAATCAAATGTTTTTATTAACATACCTGTATCGGCTACAGCCAATGCTCCTTCTTCATCTACTTCTATTTGAACATTTTGTACTATACTTGTTACTTGAAGGGGACCATTAGATACAATTTTCGTTAGATTTGCGTTAGAGTTAAAGATACTCTCGATGCCCAACTGAAATAACATTTTTTGTCACGTATATGTTATTTAGACAATCTTGTTTCAGGTAACTACTCACGTGTTGCAACGTTGGTACTAGATTGAGACTATTCTCAATAGTAAACTTGGGTAAATAGAGGGTAACACCTCTTTCTTTTAGGCTCGCCAGCATCGCGGAAACGGGAACAGTGGATAAATCTTTCGATAATATTCGAAGATACGGGTCCCTTTCTCTTTTGCTTGGCATTAATATCAACATGGATGTTTTACCATCCTGAAAAATTTATATGCACACAATTGTTACAGCAACCATGCGGTTACGATGATTGTTATTGATGATATGTTCATACCGAGTATGGAAGTTCTAAGACCTCAGCATCGATAGAGGATATCTGAGCGTATCGGTACGTGGACTCGTGTACCATGAAGTTTATCTCTCGACATTCACCGGTTGGAATATAGAAGCAATGTAGATTCGTATTTGCCTTGTCGAATGATTTTAACCAACGACCTTTAAAATAAATGACCGAAGTCAATAGTAAACGAGTTTCGGGTCGGACACTGTTTACGGAGAGCGAAGTAATTTTATTGCGCGTTGCTTGATTAATCCAGTGGTTAATAGCGTTCACGGTATTCTGCGTATCCGTAAAATCTACACTCTGTATATATCCATCGTAATTGGATTGTAAAATACGTTCGTAGCTATCTAGCACGTTTAGAGTTCTATCTACCCACATACAAGTTGATAGACTAATTTCGGTACCATTTTCAGCTCTCTGCAAATAAAAGATGCTGTACATACAATCTGTGACACTCTTCTCTGCCATACTAGAGATTGAAACAACTCTAAATAATTCTTGTGCAAGTTCGTTCGTTGATTCTGAAAGAGAACTTAAATGCTTAAATGTATTTCGTTCTACCTTCAGTGCCTTCAACACGCGCTGGGTAATTTCTCTTGTGTCTGACGCTTTTTCTGGTAATCTTAGAGACGAAACGATTTCCGTTTCCGTGTCTCCGCTTGCTCCTTCTGCAAGCATCGTTAAAGCCAATTTAAGGCTCGCAGGCGACGATACTAGATTTCCATTGTATTCTGTGTTCAACGCCTGAGGGATGAGAATATATTCGATACTGATTCGTTTAACGCAATGCACGGATCTGGGCAACTTTTATTTCAAAGGAACAATAAGAAATTGTAACGATTTCTTTCTATTAAAGGGATTGAATATATTCGTTTAGATTCTAATGTTATTTTAAATGAGCCTAGGTCTGCCGAAACACAGGGCACTTCTCACCTGTGATAAATACGTGTTGAAGAGGTTGTTGCGATCCTCAGCGTTCAAGCCCACCTGCAAGATCGTGTCTAGAAACATGCTCACGTTAATATTGTTCGTCTATGTATATTTATTTGTTTACTGAAATATGCTAAAGAAAGAAGATCAATATAATCGGTATATGCTACCAGGAAAGTGTACTGCGTTTGACACACGTTCAAAATCATTTTCATTTTCACGGTGTTCTGCAAGAAATAGATATTAAGCGATAGCCCTGAAGAACACGTCTAGGAGAAAAGGTTCGGAAGAGATTTAATTACCTATATTACATAATCATTCATAATTTTACCTTTAAAATGCGAAAGGATGAAAACGGATTACAGAGTGAGAAAAGTATAGTCGATGGAATACGCATTGCAACAAGCTAAGTCAACCTTTTCTCTTACATTAAATCTTATGGATCACTAATAAAACGACGATTTGTTATATATCTATACTGAACATCCAATTTTTACGAAATTCTAGTTTCATTCAGTTACGACCATTACTCGACGAGTCCACCCTACCATCTGACTCAGGAATTCCGGTAGCGTGGTACCAGGATGCTCATGATTTCTATTTACGTTCACATTTTTTAACGAAGATTGACAAAAATATTTTTTTTTTATTCTAAAGGTAGTATTTCCCTTTTAAGAGACTTAAGCAGATTGCTATACTTGTTCCACCGACTACGCAGCGGAATGCGATTAATGGCGAAAAGAAAAGGAAAATATTAGACGAGCGTTTTGTTCCAGTCCGTTCACCAGTTAGCCACAAAACTTGCACCACCGAATCGAGGGAAGAGATTAACCTGCGTCCGGTATTCCCGGGCCAAACTTGGATGGTAACTGTGGCAACGAGCTGTTCGCATTTCCAGATACATCGAGAGGGTCTACCATTTTGCCCATGTAGAGAATCGTTCCCGTGGATTCGTCCTCTATGTAAAAGATGAACGGATGATCCGCGTAGAACGTTTCCTCCCCCATTTTATTCACAAGGTCGACCTCTGAAACGACAAGATCCGCGCGTTAACACATTGACTGCCAAACAAATATTCTTTAAAGTTTCTACTAAAATGAAATATTATTTAAATTATTGGAGACTGTATAATCAAACATTTATCGTCGTATTTATTCTTGTAATTTCATCAAAATTCATGAATTTGGTTTAAATTCATTTCCTTTGATGCTTGACATTCGGAATTAATTTCGTTAGTTCTTCAGTGGAAAGCACTGTCACCCACATCAACGTGTTAAGCTCTGCTGACCTGATGGAACCGAGAGAAATATTTTTCTGGGTAGAGTAAAGGAACGTTTCATTTACCCGTGGCTGCGTATGCCGTGGTTCCATTTTCGTTTACTTCTATGCCAGTCTTTTGAAGGATGTCTGAGACCTTCAGGTGTCTGGAGGTTTTTTTGGTGCGAGCTATACCCGTCAACGTGGCCGTGTCGTCGAAGATGTCACGGATACCAAGCTGAGAGATAAATTAGAAAAATACATATATATGTAAGAAGAGTAATGTGAGACTAATGGATGGTCCTATTTAAATGTAGCGTACCTCGCGAAGGACTGATTCCAGGTGACTAGTGAACTGATACTTGAATTTCGGAATGGAAACGTCGATGGGCAAGTCCTGCATCAGCCACACGTGTCGAGTCAGCGCGTAGGGATTAATTAGGCTGACGAGCTTCTCGATTCCGTCGCGTGCACGCGGCAATACTAGGTACATGGCGAACTTGTGACCCTGAAATTAGATAAGATATATATATAGATAGATATATATTAGATAGATAAGTATTTCTCAAAGGCCTTCGTGCTTCTTTTTTCTTGTTGGCGGTTCACAGTTTGAGAAATACTGTTGTAAGAAGGAAATTAAGGTTCAGCGTACATCGTACGGTATACGTAGGATCTTTGCTTCCAGCTCAGACGACTCGGAATAATAGAATCGTCCTACGACTCGCATGTATGGCACGTTCAGGGTTCGATTACCGCTAGTGTAAAACGGTCGTACTTGAGTATTCGTTGGATCGAAGTACTTGCGACGCCACGATCCCTTGAAGAACAGCGCGTTCATGATCACCATCACCGAATTCTTTATGCTGCTATCTGTAAAAAGAGATACTATTACCAGATGGAATAATAAATAATCAACAACGGATTTTATGTAATAAATGAGCGGAAACAGTGTTTTAGAATTTTCTAAATATCCAGATTTCCTCCTTCCCCATACTTCAAAGTCATTGAGATATGCAACGTTTATAAATAGTTCTTTTCTTCGTACAATGTCTGATATATAGAACCATCATCGTTATTATTACCATCTTCGATCATCTTGTCGATGTTGCCCTCGGTTATGTTAGCGACCCAGGCATTGATCGATTGTACCAGAAGCGGTGCTACCGAGAAATTCGCAGTTAATACGTCAGTGGTATAAAAGGTCTTCACGATCGCCTCGTATCGTTGCCTGGTCAGAATGCTCGAGTCGACGTACAGTCGCGTGCCAATGTTCAACTTGTACGCTGGCGAACTCTCCTACGGGACGTTTAATTTAAATTTTATTCATCCGAATTTTGTTTATCTCTAAGGTGAGACGATGTTTACCATAAACGAGCGTAAAATAGTGGAAAATTTCTCTCTGGTAGCCGTTCGAGTCGCTGGTAGCTGCATCACGGTGGCGAGTTCGTCCGCAGTTTCATCCTGTGCCCCTTCGTACAGCAACACCATAGCGATCTTCAGAGATATGGGAGATACAAGAACATTCCCCGAATTTCTCTTGCTCAGAGCCTGCGATAATGCAAAAGAAAAAAGAAATGTCAATGATTTTTAGGCAGGTGCTACGAGTTTCATTCTTTTTCGTTTTTTTTTTTTTTTTTTCATCAGAAGAGAACTTGTTCGACGAGTTTTAACGGTAACTTTGAGTATGCATAGTTATGAGATATAAATTTGTTGACAAAATCTCTTGGGTAAAAATAGAATTTCGTGGTCGTTACTCTGAGCAGTGACCAGTCGAAAACGTTGAAACGTTCTCCTTGGTAGGGCACGAAGTCCTCCAACTCGTCGTCATCGTCGCGGATTGGGATGGTAGGAATGGTATTATTAACTCTGTTTGGACCCATGGAAGCTTGCACTATATCGGACTTGCAACCTGTCGTGATTATCGCGATAAACGCGATCACGACCCAGCCTGAAATTAATATATTTCATTCGATCGTGCTCGATCATTGACGGCGATAAATTAAGGAAGGGACTCCCATTATGGTATTTTTCAAGCTGACGAAACAGATACCTCCCAAAAGTAAAGTAAATAGTTTCGGGAAATTTCGTATAAAGATTTATCGGCTCTTACAGGCAATTGCCAAGAATATAGTTTGGGAAAATCCAATGATAGAAATCTATATATTTTTAACGTCCTTATCAGAAACTTCGTAGTGGGAATTCCGCTTGAGTCACGATCATGCACCAATTACTCGACAATCAAGAAACGAGAAACGATTCACCGACCTTGAATCGATCGGCAGAATCGGGACTCTTAACCTTTAAATTGGTACTATTTTATTCATAAATAATTTCTGTACTGATACTACTAAAATCTCTGAATACAAGTAACGCCTATTATTTCTTGTTGGATCATCAATCCGCTTCACGAGGAATGAACTTATTGTTCGTTGTCAAAATTGAATCGGCGTTCTCCGAAGCGATACTTTGTTTTAAGAGTCGAACTGTGGCGACGTGAAACCTAAACACTCGAGAGATATGAGAGGACCCTGATTTCCTTCTGGTGTCGAAGTTTAGTTAGTCGAGCAAGAACCTTCCTGCCGTCGTGTGAAATAAAGTCTATTTCTTTTAATATACAAAGCGTATTAATTATTTCGGACTCCCACATCCAATATTTCTTAACGTTTCATTTGTAGAAATTGTCTTTAATTTCAAATCGAGCAAAGTTTGCCCGGCTCTGGTCGATTGTGGCAACATCGTATACAATGTCAAGGTCACCGCGAACCGATTACAAAGAAACGTTCCTTTAACGAGAGAGATAGAAATTTCGCTGCACAAATGGGTAAAGTAAATACGAAAAATCTCTCTCACCCAGCATTCCTGTGTACTTCATCGCAGTGACTCGTTTTGCGCGCGACGCCAACAGTAACTCGACGCGCGACTGTAAATCTGAACGAAAACCGTTTGTGGAGACGGCGCGGAAAAATGTGCGAAGCGGCCTCTGATCTCATCCAACTGTGTTAACCAAACGCAGAACCGGTCGGTTGGCTTATCCGTCCGTCTGTCCGTTCTTTAGCCCCGCGTACAGTTCGCGTCAACGAAAGAGAAGCAGAAGAGGGCGAGGGGGGGGAACAAGTGTCAAGGGAAACGAATCATCCGGGAAAAGGAACAACGACAAACATGACTCACGATCGGAAACCAGAGATAGACAAAATTTGATGCGGCTAGTATTTAATATCGATAGCAGACTCACGCGCGAAACTTATCTAATTTATATATATCAGGCGTAGAAATGAATTCTGTGCCTTTACATGCAATCGTTTGTAACTGTAGTTCAAGTAAAAATATTTACATGTCATTCTGTTACGTTAACACTTGTTAAAATTTGGTTGATTGATTGATTGATTGATTGATTTGGTTTGATTAATAAAATTAATTTCTACACCTAATACTATCTCACTCAAACAGTTACATTTTCATTTCTTCTGAATTGTTATTTCGAGGAGCTCGAGTTTTCGGATAACGCGTGCGTCGCGACGTCGTAGGTCGACTTGGCAAAAAAAAGGCTGGATTTTTAAGGGGTCGCAACGATTAGAATTACATGCAACGCGACAACACACGCTTTCGCTTCCGCGCGTGCCTAGCGGTTCTTAACCAGTATAGTGCGAATGTTTGGCAACAAATGAATTTCTACTGTTTACAGTTTTTATGACTGTGTTACAAATTTAATCCCAAACGAACATAAGTTTGACTGCTTATTTTGCGTAGACGCTATTTAAAATGGTTAAGAACCACCAGTAAATCTAGGTGTAAAATAAATCATCTACTGGAGGCTCTGGTCGATCTTTGCTGCTTCGCGGTTTCCTGTTTCTCTCGTTGCATCGCTGTGTAACTTTCGATTGCCCGAGAAACCAGAATAGTCGCTGCATTAATGCTCTCGGGAGTTACGTAGGTCCTGGCCAGTTCTGCTACCTGTTCCTTCACCTGCGAAACAAAATTGCTCGTTAGTAAAAATTTAATCTCCACCGATAATTATTTACAATTGCGACAACTTCGCTGATTTCACTAAGCTTTGAAGTACGTCGAAAGATTATCTCGATGATCTAGAGTGACCAATAAAATTTATACAAGTTGCTTAATTATTAAAAGCTATGAGCTATAAGTTAAAACGCGAACTCGCGCCTTCGTGACGGTTGTAGTTACGACACGCACGCGCGTCGGGTTGCCTATTGTCAGGGGCAGTTCAGCGAGACCGCTACGGTCGCGAGAGCTGCAGGCTTTGTAGGCCGTAGAATAATTAAAGAATTATTAAAAGAAAACGTATTACTTGATTCTTGTTAAGACCATAGCCGAGAAAACTGATGCTGCAAATTGACGTAAAGGTGCAGACAACGGTGGTGAAAAAGCTGCCCATGATAACCGTGAAGACCAAATGCAACAGATAAGCTCCTGCTCGCGCTGCGTACAGAAGAACGTCGCCGGAGAACGGAAGCAAAGTGGTTGCGATCTCCGTAGTCCAGTGCGATTCTCTTTGAGGCGACAAAACCGCGGGAATTAGGTAACCCTCGTATCCTGTCTTCATCGCGTATCCGCCGTTATTATAATCAGTGTACGTTGGATAAAAATATTGGTTGGGTGACAAATGATTTCCTTGCGAAGGTACATAAGTCTGCAGCTGTTGACTTCCAGTTTGAGGGTTTGCGATCGCCTGATCGTTCGATTCTTCCTTCTGTTTATTCTGCTCGGTTCTGATTTCTTGTCCAGTCGATATAGTCGCCGCACTGCACCAACCGATCACCAGTAAATAAATCGTCAAGCAGTAGTACATGTTGCTTCGATCTTCTTGCTGAATTTACAAATGGAATATTTCAGCTCGTACCTTCCGACAACTTGTGCAATCGCGAACTAACGAGAACATTTTCACCCTCTGCCTTATATAGCTTGCTAGAGGTCGAGAAGAAACTACGTTTACCTAAGCCCCGCTACCCCTCGCTGTTCATCTCTAGTTGTGGATGTAAAAAAATTTTGCGAGGGGTGGAAAACCTTTTGGAAGGTCACTGGTCACTGGTCAAATTTCTAGGAAGGTATAGGTAGACTGCATAGGTATTCTTTTGTATGGACCTTCCTTTCTATTCTATCCATTTTTTGTAAAGATGGATGGACTGGTAAAAACAGTAGAAAACACCCCGGTCTAATTACTAGACACAATTCTATAAAAATAACAAGTTTATAATTTTAATAAATTTAAACATACAATTTATAAAAGAGAGGAAATGTACCTGGCAAAGTATACGACAAAAGCGCGCAGGTACCTCGTCCCTGCTTTACATCGCACTTCAGCTGGCAAACCTACCAGGACCGTGAAATTCAAGCACAATGCTTATTGTTCGTTTGTATTCTTTGAGTTATAGCACCTGACAGTCTTCTCGCCCAAAAGAATTTGCAGTTCTTCGAAAAACGATCGAAGGACGCTTGGGCAGGTAGAAAATATATCGCCATCTTATGATTTACCGTAACTGAGATTTCTCGAAGATCGTTTCAAGTTCAAGTCCCAAAAGATTACTTTCGCTGAAACGAACATAGTTTCGTTTTCTCGTCTTCTATTCAGTCGACGGCGCGCAGTGGACTAAAATTTATATATTTATTGAAGCTTGGCCCACTGCGCAGTAATATACAAAGAAATCAATATAAATATACACTCTTGATTTAAATAATATTTCCGAAAGGATCAATTATTCCTATTCGATCGCGCTAACAAAAACGATTCGTCTTTGATCTGCTCTCGTAATTTCTCAGTTTCATCCTCGCTACTCGCGCTATAATTAATTATATTTGCTCTTTTATTCTTCCTCGTTCTTTTCGCAGCGTGATCCTCCGATTTCTCGCCTCGAGCGCGTTTTCTTTTTCTCTTTTTCAGCTCTAGCTCTGCCTTTTCCAATTCGCATAATTCCTCCATTGAAGTGGACGCCCCTTCCTCGACGTCGCCCTCCGCCACGCAGAACGAATCCTAAAGTTACAAAGACACGTTGTTCAGTCTTAAACAAAGGAATATTGTAATAGTTTCACTTACGTCGAGATAGGAGTCGTTCGCTTGAGTGAATTCCTGGGAATAAATTTCTACATCGGGATCAACTGCCCTTGGTTCTTTGAAGAGGAAACCGTTGCATCTTTTTATCGGGCTTCTGACGGTTTGTAAATAGACGGCGTGCATGTCGGAGGTATCGTGCACATTCTGCGTGTAACTGACAAAATCTTCCAAATCTTGATCTACACCAGAACTTTCATCCGTCGAGCAGTCACCGGTCGACGAAACTTCTGCCTCGTCATCTAAAAAGTTACTTCTTGCTCTTCTCGGCCTGCGAGAACGATTACGATTTTTAATGGTAGGCCTCTCGAAATGTTTTACATTCTCTCGTGGATCTTTATTTTCAACAAAATGATCTTCTTGTTCGTTGAAAAAATAACTGGCTTCCAATTCGTCCCTTTTGTTACCCTTAATGGTAACTAGATCACTCTCAATTTTAACTTCGTTTCTCGCACCTTGTTTAGAGTTACACTTCTTCATGTTCGCCAATTTCTTTGCTATGGTAGTTTTTCTAGGTACGTTCTTCTTCATAGTATCGCACGATTTTTTAACCGAAAACCATTCGTCGCTATCCGAATACCGATCTTCAACTTTGTTCTCGATTTTCTTTAATTTCTCGCTTTCCTTTTTGGACGTGTCAAATGCAGCACAATTTTCTACGGGCGTGGGAATAATATCGAAGTCATCGCCCCATTCGAATTCATCGATCTTGAGTTCCGTATCAATCGCGCTTTTTTTGTCAGCGAAATATGCTGATTTACTTGGATCTTTCGTATCGTTGGACTCTTTACCTTCGTCCACTGATTCAATTTGTCGAACAAAATTCACTTCGCTGTCGATTTGTGTAGGAAATACTATATCGTCCTCAAATAAATCGTCCTCGGACTCGTAAGCCGTAACTGACACGTCCAAATTTGACTTTATTCTCCCTATTTCGATAATAGCCTGTGTTACACTAAGCATACTTTGATCCTGAGTCTTACTAGCATTTTTTTTCTCCTTGTAATCATGGACGTCGTGTTTACTTTGATCAGATTGGACAGAAATATCCTCGATCTCTTGAAAATGCGCACTGTTCACTTCCATATCATCATATATCTTTAAATTAGTAAACGTTTTCACATTTTCATCGTTAGCGGAATCGCTAACAATGGGATTAGAATTTTCCGCTCGTATATGAGTGGGGACGTCATTCTCAGAATCATCGGTAGTTTCGTTCAACAAATCCTCAAATTTGCTAGGCTCCAAATCTTCCAAGGCGTTCGTATCCTTTTTTGTTTCCTGTAATACGTCAGCGTGTAGATACGACAAGGAAGTCGTAGGATTATTATTTTCAATCGCTACTTCTTCAATATCATTCAATTCATTGCTGGTGTTCGACGCGCTACTGTCATCGAGCAAATACTCAAATTTTGATTCTTCAACCGTATGCAAGTCAACAATTTCCTTGATCGTGCCGATCATTACACATTCATCGTCGTTATTATTATACGAATGATTTCCATCGCTGTCGTTCGCGCTATAATTGTAATCCAAATTGATTTTTTTACTATCTTTTAGAATGGGATCACTCAGTGTGATTAAACAATCAAGAATTTTAAGATTAGGTATCGAGAAATTAAAAAAGTTTTTAATTGGTGCACATTTAGGTACATAAGATTTATCGATGCTACGTTTTCCGTCTGCGCTCGCTTCCCTCTCAGAGGTTCTCAAAGCGCACGCCGTGAGAAAATCAACTGCGTCGTCGTCGCAAGATAGGATCTTTACATCAGACGGTTTTATTATCGGATGGACATCATGAGTTTCAATTTTTAGACTCTGTGGTTCCAAAACAGAGCTCTTATGTTCCTCGTGCTTGTCACTTTTGAAGAATTTCATCATCGAAAATTGACCCCCATCGTTTTGTGATGCTACTTTCGACTCTGAACAAAAAATACATCATTTCATTTCCAGGAGAAAGGAAACCATTGATCCAAGTATTAAAGAATGAAGAAAGTTTCCTTACCTATAGCAGTAACCTTTTTAATGGTATTTTTACGTTTATTAGTCTTCGTTTCCATTTTCTCTTTCTTCTTCCTGCCCTTCGTAATCGGAGTTTTCGGCTGCATGCTCAAATGCATTTTCAAACACTCCGGAGTAAACCCATCAGGAATCATACGCGGATTGTCTTGATAAAGGGAGGAAGTAACGTTACTCGTATTTAATATCTTGTTGTTTAGAGAATCTCTCCTAGCCATTGTGGATCTTAATGTCTGGAATATTAATGGAACTTGTTACTACTTGTTCAAAGAATATTTTAAGCGAATTTCACGTATTATCAAATATTAGATATACGGTTACCTCGTGTTCTCTTCCATCTGTGACGAGAATAATGATATGTCCGTCGCGTTTTCGACCAGTTCTCCCCATTCTTTGTACGAGCCGCGTAGGAGAGTGTTGAGATATGTCGAAACATATTATTAAATCTACTTCTCCGACATCTAATCCTTCCTCTCCTACAATAAGCATCAGAAACATTTGATTTTCATCATCATTTTAATTTATTAAAATAAACACTAGTGCAAGTTAGCCCTTACCTATACTCGTAGATATAAGAACGTTAACGTGATTGCTTCTAAAGTCGACCAAAGCTTTTATTTGTTGCTTTTGTTTCTGTCCAGACTGACCGACGAACATCTGCGGCCTTATCAGAGGTTGGCATTGCAACAGCAGAACGTAAACCTCGCTGACGATATCTCTGTACTGTGCAAAAGTAAATTAAGTGCTGCGCGTAAAATTCTAACGCGTTAGGTAAACAAACTTGAAATGTACGAACCTCGACGAAAACTATGGCTCTCGTGTCGCTCTGTTTTTCTTGATAGTTTTTAAAGTGACATACAAGTAATTCTCTCAACTTTTCAAACTTGGTGTGTCCGAATACAAGATTTTGTGGAATCTGAAAATTATTTTCGAGTATTACGGATGACAACATTTTGAATGTTGATAACGAATATTTCGCGCAAGCTGATTTATACGAACATCTCCTATAGATTGATTGCATGATGACTTTATCTCTGGAAACGGGCCGAGATATGTTTGGATATCATCCAGCAAGTCTTGCAGTTGCGTTTCCTCGTGCATCCAAAATTTATCAGAATGATCTATCAATAACAAATTCATAAAAGTAATTTTAATACTAGCTATATGAACAAAGAAAACAGAAGCATTAGATGAAAAAAATCATTTACATACTTTCGTAAAATTTATGAAATGCTCGAAGACCATCTCTAATCATGAGCTCATAGGCATGATACATCGTCATTAATATGTTTAGCGTTTTTATAATTTGTCCATAACTTCCTGATTTATTTGTTTTCTTTTGATATTCTTTCAATAAATAAAATACCTAATGAACAGAAAGATGTATCTCAATTATTTAAGTTACAACTACAAATAAAGCAAATATATAACTAATAGTATAACTTACCCTTCCTTTCGAGATATTTGCTGTTTGTCCACGAAGAACATTATGTTGAAGTAAAACTTTAACATGACGATCCATAATGTAGATGTACCTATCTTTGAATTCAGTTAACTGATCATTAAGTGGTACCAAAATTATATCAATCTTTCTTTGATTGATGTATGGTATAATATCAGAGGAAGTTTCATCTCTTAGCTCCATATGAGCAATGCGTAAATTTTGCAAAATCTATAAAAAGAATTACAATAATAAGTAATACAAATAACTTTTACTGATGTTCTACATTACTGAATCATACCTCGTGAACATTGTCAATTTTATTTCCTGGTGTAGCAGAGAGGGCTAATACTCTGAAATTTTGGTTCCTTTCACTTAATATTCTAATACACTAAAAATATACAACATATGATTGCTATAGATTTATTAGCAAAATAAGATTAATAACAATAATTCATACAGGTACCTCGCGATATGAATGCTTTCCTAGAGCTTTATGAGCTTCATCAATAACTACACATTTTATTAAATCACTAGGTACAATGTTTTTCTCCAGATCATTTTGAAAAACTTGAGGAGTAGCAAACACTACCCTTTTCTTTGACCAAGCTACTTCACGATGTTTTTGATTGACTGCTCCTATAAAACACAATTGTGATAATGCAGACAATGAAAAAAGTATATGAAATTATACAAAACATTTGTCTACCTGTAAGTTCAATGGTTTCTATGCTAGGTATACCCATTATATTGTGACAAGCAGAAATCTGCTGAGCAACCAAAGGTTTAGTAGGTGCCAAAAACACAACTTTTCCACATGGATACCATCTCCAAAAATTATACATTACAACTGCAGCAATGAATGTTTTTCCTAATCCTAATACGAATTGAAAGAGAAACTTTGCTATTAATTCTAGCAATTACTTTTATTTATAATAATGAAAATTTAATCTCCCTTACCCGTGGGTAAACAAACTAAGGTATTCGTATACAAAGAAGAATGAACTATATTGAATTGATAGTCCCTGACGGGATAATTTTCCGGATAAATCCATGTTTTTCCAGCAGATAAATCGAATCCTTTCGTTTCTGGATCAGCAGAAATTTGAGAATTCTGTGACAACTCCATCTGATCAATTCTTCTATTAATGATAGGTTATTGGACACTCAGGTATCATACAAATTTATTATATTTAAATACATTTTAATGAAAAATACAATTTGATTTGAACTTTTCAAAACCGCCTGCATTTAGTAATAGACGTTTATCTTGTCAGTCGGTTTACACGTAAACAAATAGATTATATTTACACTTCGATCTTATTTACATACAATATTTACAAGAATGTCATAAGTTTCACGCGCTTCATATCACAATCACGCAGCATCAACAACGATCAACAACTTAGAAAAGTTATAAATATGCGTAATATTCCATACATGTAACACATTTTATTTGAATGGGAGAAATTGTATAGGTCGCTAGGGAATCGGCCATATTTGTATTACCGAAGTATTTTCCTAGGTCATACGTAAACGTGGATATTTTCAAATAAAAATTGCATGAGACGAGTTAAAGATTACGTTGAGATATTAAATATTACTTTACGTAGCCACGAAATATGTAATATTATATTTATAAGAAAGCGACAATCGTACAAACCGAAATTAATTTATAGAAAAAGACGTTATTCGTTATAAAGGTGTTGGAAAGAATCGTCTTTGACTAATTAAAAATTAATTTATTGTACGTAAAGATATACAAGAAATAATGCGACTGTTTGGATCAATGAGCATATAAAACAGATGCATGTACTCGTAACCGCCTTTACGCAGCTACATATACATCAGTGGTCGCCAATCTAGAAGAGTGTAAGAACTACTACGCTATAAATCTCATCATTTAAATATATGTAATTATTATAATTGATATAAATACTTTTCAATTACAAAATTTCAACAACTTCAAAAATAATGAGATTTACATAGTAATTCTCTCTCTTTGTCTTTGTATATATACATATATATACATTAAAACCAGCGACCAAACTGGTTGCCGCGAGCGACGTATTGGCGGCCACTGATATAGATGCATACAAGTGCTTTGATAAAAAGAAACTAAAAGCTGGAAAACAACGGACTAGATCCCTCGAGTTAAGACGTATGATTTGTCGATAAATGACTATTTAACGCAGCTTTATGGGCAAATTTTTTTAAACAAATCAAACATTCGTGAGTTTTTTCGTTTATATGCACCGATAAATGCTTCTTCAATGTCGCTTTGTCCTTGAATATTTTCTGACACGCACTACACTCGTATGGTCGTTCACCAGCGTGTACCATTATGTGGCTGTTTAAAGTTGTTTTTTGGGTAAATGCCTTGTGACATACGTAACATTCGTACGGTCTATCACCGGTGTGACCTAACATGTGTTTCCGCAACGCGGACTTCTCTTTAAACGTCTTCTGACAAATGTGACAAGCGTGTCTTTTGTCGCCAGTGTGTATAAGCATATGGGAATTCAGTCTCGTTTTTTCTCTAAAGGCCATTTCGCATAATTCACAAGCAAACGGTTTCTCGCCCGTGTGTATCAATGTATGCCGCTTCAAATCCGACTTGCGGGTAAATATTTTATCGCAAACTTTGCAATCGTATTGACCGCCGGTATGTAGCAACATATGACTATTCAGATCCGATTTCCGTGCACACGCCTTGTGACATATGTGACACTCGTGCGGTTTCTCACCTGTGTGGACGAGCATGTGAGAATTTAATTTTGCCTTCTCTCGAAAAGTCATCAGGCATTCTTTGCATTCGTACGGTCTTTCGCCGGTATGAACCATCGTATGCCTGATTAACTCCGATTTTCGTTTGTACGTTTTCTCGCAGATGTTACAAGCATGCGGCTTTTCACCACTGTGCGCTAGCATATGATTGTTTAACGCTGTTTTCTGTGCAAACGATCTGTGACACATTGTACATTTAAACTGTTTGTTACCCCCGTGCAGCGTCATGTGCATATTCAATTTTGCCTTTTCCCTAAACGTTGTAAAACATATATCGCATTTATACGGCCTCTCTTCCGTATGACTAATCATATGCCGATTCAGACTAGACTTCTCTTTAAACGTCGCGTGACAAACGTCGCATTCAATTATTCTATCCTCTCCACTCATCGATTGATCGTTCTCGGAATCCATCCGTTTCATAAACGTTTGTTGTAACGCGTCGTTGTCGTATGGTTTTTCTAATACGTGCATTTGCATGTGACTACGTAAACACCACTTGTAAGCGAATCGTTTTTGACAGACATTGCACTCCAACGGACTCATCCCGACGTGCGTCAACATGTGAGCATGCAGACTGGAACTGTCTTGGAAATTTTGCTGGCAAACCTCGCATTGGCTACCGCTGCAATGCATTCTCAAATGGGTAACCATCGAATCGTTGTTCAAGAACCATTTCTTGCAAATGGAACATTGTATTTTATAAAATTTCGGTTGTTGCCCATTTGAACAAAAACCAGAATGTTTCTCAGGGTCTGGCACTTGCGTAAAATTTGCGTTTGTCAGACATCTCTGTATAGCTCCATCATCCTTGTCACATAAATTCGTGTTAGCAAGCTGAGCTGTCCAATTTTGATGACTGCTAGATTCGCCATCCAGTTCGAGCTTTACCTACAATCAATGTAGTCTGTTAGATTTAAATAATGATGCATTCTATTAAGATAATAGATAACTATAAATAACTTTGAAACTTACCATTTCATTGGAGAAGTCAACTTCGTTATTTTCGATAGGTAAAAATACCTTCCCGAATGTCCCAGAACAGATGTCCTCCATGTAGTCGGGATCAAATCTATCGCCAGGTTCTTCTTTAAGTACAACGCTTACAATGTTTTCGTCCTTAAAGTAAGGTTTAAGTTAGAGTCCTAACGGAAGCATTGTATTGTATGGTGCTGCTGTTTCATAGAAAACGTTTACCATAACCTGACAGTCAATGTTTAATGCATCCATCGGTACATCTTTCACTCTAAAATCTTCCAATCGCTACACTCTGCTCTGAAAGTGAAATTGATTTACTCGCTCGATCGCGTCTTGCTCGATTAAATGACATAGCAATTACGCGAAAAAAGACACGAATCATGTGTGTAGGAGACCGAATGTAGCCAATGTTATACTGACAATGAGTGAAATAACCTTAAATGCAACGATGCACGACATGCAAGATAAAAGGATTTCGACGCGTAAACTAGCGTAAAAAGTTCCATTCTGGAATGTGATTCGTGCGGTTGATCCGTTTAATTGTTCTTACGGATAACTAGTCGTAAACGGTGCTCTGTCTTTATCTATACTTACAGCGTAGATTACACATTTCACCTGTGAAGCAGAACACGTAAACCAAAATCTGTTGATTGTATTCCTCGTTTCTCGTAACAACGTATACGATTTCTTTTACGTTGAAGCCAAACAGATGTACTATTTTTTTCTTGATGAAATCAAATACGACCGATCGATCGATTTACTTCTGTATCACGAAACTATACTGCGCGTTCCACTACACACGACAGGCATACGTTACATAAATACCATGCATCTACTACGCGATTATACGTGTAAGGTGCATACATAAACTCGATGCTTGACCATACCACTATGTAATAATACGTTATACACGGAATCCCGAGTTGAATGATCGCGCTCGATAACGATGTTTGGCTGCATCTTTTCTTCGATATTCGCCGCGTACTTCCTTACGCATTTCAGAAAAGAAATAGACGCTATGTTTCAAATTAGACGATTACATGCGGAATGTAAATCACAATTATTCATCGAAAGGGATAACGTTAACGTTTAAATAGAATTCAGTAAAAGAATTAAGTTTGAAAAGACGTCTTGCGTTAAAAACAATCTACCGCATTTTTCTGATATCTTGGGCTTAGCTGATATCTAACAAAGGAAAATGTATCTTCAGAATTTTTACTTCTTTCGAATGTTATCGACAAATAAATTCTGTTGGAATTGGATATTCCGGATATCAATAGCGCTAATAAGTGAAAGTTCATTCAATGGACGAACTTTCTTTCTGCATTAGATTGACGGTCATTAGCGTTATCGCAAAATATACAGAATTCAAGGTAATCTGTAAGTGCCATCAGATTATCACGTTTCATGGCCAACGTAGCAAACAGTCGTACAAACATATTTAACATAATAGTTATTGTTATACCTGTCTATTAAAAATAGGTGATACTTGAAGGTTACGAGTTACGAATAAAAATATACTTGAGTGTTTCAATGATTTTTAGATATTCATGATGAAGGTCGTGTATATGATAAGTCCTACCTTCGTGTTCTTTTTTACCGCGGTAAAAGTGTTAAATAGCTATAAGAAACTCCGTGAGAAGTTGCAACACTAAAAGAATAGGAAAAAGAGTCTACAATCTTTCATCTTGTAATGTATGTGAAAACATGTTTACACGCTGTTACTGCAACGAGTACAAACGTTTTTCTAATTAACATTACGAAATGAGGAAAACAAAGTTTATTGTCATCGGTGCATTTTTAATGCACTTCTACAGCAACAGGGCGATCGAACCAAACAGATCTCGCATAGACTTTTTTCTTTGTTTTAAAATTTATCATATAAATTATTCGTGGAGTCGAAATTCAATTTTGTATCCAGGAACATGTTCCGACGGTTTCAAAAATGTTCATTACTGACTAGTCAAAAGAAGTATAATTGACAGACTATTACGACCATAAATCGGTACATCCTCTCGTGTTCGAATCGCGATCGACAATCGCTTTCTCTCGACACCGTTTTCCGTGCGTTACGTTCTTTGTAGTAATCTCATTGCAGGTGCTACCTCACGCACATTTAAGTAAATTGTCATGAGCCAAATGCCAGGAAAGATTCGTAAGCTCACCGCGCGGAGCGCAGGTGTGTAAACGACCTGTCGGAAGGCTAAATGCCGTATTTACCTATTTTAACTATTAAACTCTCTTATGTTTCGCCACTACATCGAATCTGCCGTTTTCTCCAAGCGGTGTAAAGTCAACGGAAAACGTTAAGCCCTGGAAGATCTAACCAACAGTCGAAAGAAACCACTTTAAGGCGGTCGCATCACGTACTGGTAGGCGTTGCTGTCATTTGGCTTCCCTTCGTATCTATTATTTTCTGTCGATATTAAGCGACGATGGACTTCTCAGCTTTCACTCGGAACGTATTAACGATTAATACAATTTATACAGTACCCAACAAATAATATGTAAAGATCTTCGATAACAATGCACTCTCGAACTCCTATTGACACATTTGATTGTAATTCTCGTTTGTAATTGTTTTCTTTGTATAAAAGAAACAAGTAGATCTAACCAAATAGTTGAAAAAAAAAAAGACTAAGTTATTAACATTGGATACTGGTAGGCATTGCTGTCATTTGACTTCTTCCATCTGTATTACCATCTCTCAATTGTGAGCAATAATCCATTTCCCAATTTTCTCTCAAAAATTTGATATATTTTAAAAGAAACTGTAAAATTGTAGGTAAGCTAAGTGACCAAGTTGAATATCTTGGTTTTATTTATTTCAGGAAGGGCGATGTTCGCCAAGAAGAAGAAGAAACCACAAATATCAACTCCAACAAATTTTGAACATCGTGTACATACAGGATTCGATAAGCGGGAAGGAAAATTCATTGGACTTCCTCTACAATGGGCCTCTATAGTTGGAAACAATCAAATTTTGAAGTCAACTAACAGACCATTACCTCTGGTAGATCCGAGTGAAATTACACCCACTGAGATTCTTGATTTGAAAACTATTGTTCGAGGTCATAATGATCCTAAAGGAAAAGTACAGATCAGTGACAAAAATACAGAAAATGGATTACCTAAGACTAGTACCGTCGCTAGATCTAATTCTCTTCGTTCTTCAAGCCCGCCAAGACTCAGGAGAGATTACAGGTACAATGAAATTAATGACTAAAAATATTTGAACATCCTAATGTAATTCTGTTTATATTCTTATAGGCATAACAGTAATTTGCCGCCATCCGTGCCAGAAGGACAAGAAATACCGTCCAATGCTAATCAAATACAAGGATATACAAATTTTGGAAAGCAGCATAATTATCTAGATAAATTACGACAAAACTCGCCTAACGTCGTAACCGTAATGAACCCCAATATGCAGAATATGATTCCGAATCTCCAAAATCTTAATCCAAACATGCAGTCATCTCCAAATTTAACGCATACCGGATCAAATGCTCCAAATTTATCTTTAAATTTCCAAAATTTGAGTCCTATTTCGAATCAACAAGGTCCAGTGCCAAGTCCAAGTACTCCTCAACTTACAGACTCCGAATTTCATAAACTAAACTCTCAAATGACAATAATGTCTGGTCAATATAACGGAAATGTTCAGGTAAGCCCTACTCGGTGTTTCATTCGCTTCTAATAAAACGCTATCGAAACAATAGACATTGGTTTTTGTTCATAGGTTTCAAATACCGAATCATCCGCAAGAGATCAACAAGTAAATCAAAATGTCCTGTTGCATAAGTTGCAACCTAAGATTTCACCGGTAGGATCGATAGCATCGCAACGACCGCTGAGTCAATTGAGTTCACATAACGTGAATAAATATTCGCAAGCATACAATATGCAAGAAAGTTCGTCCATCTTGCAATCTCACATGAAGAAACCTATAGAAACATCTCAATCGATGCATAACTTGTCTAAGGCAACCGTACCGTCCTCTGGGAGTAGTTCAACTCCAGACCAAAATCAGAATATGAAAAGTGCTTTATCCTCAGGAAATCTAGCGGTCGGTTCAAGTTCGAGTGCTTCTAGTAAACAAACCGCGGAACAAAGGCTAACTCACGAACAATTTCGAGCAGCTTTACAGATGGTGGTAAGAAAAATAAACTTAGATTTGCCAACGAATGTAAACTATAGGTCATAAAGTTTATTTACGTATTTAAATTTTAGGTAAGTCGAGGCGATCCAAGAGAGAATTTGGAAAATTTTCTGAAAATCGGCGAAGGTAGTACAGGAACGGTATGCATAGCTACTGAGAAAAATACAAATCGGCAAGTGGCAGTTAAGAAGATGGACTTAAGGAAACAGCAGAGACGAGAACTACTGTTTAACGAAGTGGTCATCATGAGAGATTACCATCACCCAAACATTGTCGAAATGTACGACAGTTTCTTAGTGGACGACGAACTATGGGTTGTGATGGAGTATCTCGAAGGAGGCGCGCTCACAGATATCGTTACTCACTCGCGCATGGATGAAAGTCAGATAGCTACTGTGTGTTCCCAGTGTTTGAAACCGCTTGCATATCTGCATTCTCAAGGTGTCATTCATAGGGACATCAAATCTGACTCCATATTGCTTACGGCTGACGGCAGGGTAAAACTATCGGACTTTGGGTTTTGCGCTCAAGTCTCTCAGGAGTTGCCAAGGCGAAAGTCTCTCGTAGGAACGCCTTATTGGATGAGTCCCGAAGTTATTTCTAGGTACGATACAATTACGATACAATGGTTTTAAAAAAGCAATTTTACTATTCGCACTTTTCTCGTTTCAGGTTACCGTACGGACCTGAAGTAGACATTTGGTCATTAGGTATAATGATTATCGAAATGGTCGACGGGGAACCACCATTTTTTAACGAACCTCCTTTGCAAGCTATGCGTCGTATCAGAGACATGCCTCCGCCAAAATTAAAGAATTCTCACAAAGTAAGTTTGTGAAGACTTAGAAATTTTGCAAGAGATTGCAAGATCATACGGGATTGATAAGATTACGTTTGTATTTATTTTTAGGTTAGTCCACGTCTTCAAGACTTCCTTGAAAGAATGCTCGTCCGTGATCCAGCACAGAGAGCCACGGCGACCGAATTGTTGCAACATCCCTTTCTTAGGCAGGCTCAGAGTCCGAACATTTTGATTCCACTGATGAGAGGTTCCAGACATACGAACTGTTGACGAGTCGATGTAAAAAAAAAAAAAAAGACAAACCCCGACAGGGTAACAGATTCATTAACACGGATATGGATCACGAAAGTAATCCTATCTACGGTCTTGTTTTTAGTTTGTTGTTAAACGTTAAACTGTAGAATATCCAAGTGTCTAAAAACATTTGAGTGGCCTTTGTTAAACAACTTTACATTCCAGTGTGGCCTTAAACTTAGAAGCGTTACATTATGAATTTATAAATGTCTGCGTTGGCCGTGATAGACATTAGCGTCACAAAAGATATTTTTATATCGAGTTATTTAACAAATTGTTGTACACCCAAGTGCCTTCGTAATGAGCACCGTTTCATCTTCGATCTTGTTTACGCGTTTACATTGTTTACCTCGACATCGATTCTACTATTCCTTATTCGTCGAACGATTTACGGAAAGTAGAACGATGGCGGAACTAATCAATTTAATAAAAGTATTTTTGTAAACGCTGCTATTACGCGTGTACTTAAGGTAACAATCGAATAGTCATATTTAATTCGAGAACGTACGACGCGAATTTGAGCACCAAAATGAAGAAAGAAAGAAGTGACTAGCGTCAATATACAGTATCTAAATTGATGTTGTATGCCCCCGCCCTCTTAAAACAAAAAAATTAGTACTTACGTTTAATTTATTGGATGATAACTGCTACAAGAAATGAACTATCGCAAGCGTATGAGCGTTCGAATCATTACTCGAACATCGAACTTCAAATTCAGCGTTAATTTCAATATTCTTAATACCATTATCGAACAAAGAAGTACCGTTAGTTTAAAGACACGCTAGAGGTATAGTGCTTTTAAGAAAATATATTCATTTGTTAACGTTTCACGTTACATTAGCGAAGAGTTTCGAGTAATAAGTCATTCACTGCGAAGATGTTTCGAGACGAATCGTAATAGTACCGAATGCCATTAATATTGATCAGATAAGAGATCAAGACATGATACAAAGGCCATGGATCAGACAAACGATTTACGGTCGCGGTTATTTAAGGTATAAATAACAGTAGAATATTTACAAAGTGTAGATATTGCCGATTATCGTTGCATAGATACAAGCTATGTACTCAAGAGTAAATGATGCAGGACAACGTAACTCGCGTAGGTACATACACATATCTGCCATTTGTAAACAGATACCTTTTAAGAAAGTTAGTAAATTACACGAAGGAGCGTGCGAGGAAACTGCTAGTTTCGATTATCACCTTTTTAATGAGAGAATGGATCAGAAATTTACTCCCGAAAAGTTCGCGATTATTCTGTAAATAATTCATTTGTAAAAATACACGTTAAACGTAATACAAAAAAAAAAAAAAAACACGAGGTTTTCATTTCAAATTGAAACTGATCGATAATACCTTTTTCGAGGTTAAGTCGGATTGCCGGTTTCATCGATAATTCAGCGGAAAAATCCAAGTATAGAAGAGATCGTGCATCAATGTTTATTAGCTTCATATACACGTGTTTACGTCGAAGCACGTCTCAACAATTTTGCGTTCTACAAAATGACGCAAGAAACGTTCCATCGACGTATGCTAAGAATTCTAAAGAAGAAACATGAAAACCGGTACAGAATCGAGTTGATAATACCTTGCCTTCTAATCACGAGTGGCGCTAGTACTATGCAATCCCGTACGTACACATACGTATATCACTCGGATAGAAAGGCACTGTAAAATGCCGTCACCCGATTGGTGGAACCTGACGAGCCCCCATTTGACCGGAGTGTCCTTCGCGTTATGCCAGATTATCGGCGCCACTGACGTTTCTCGGTCAATTTAATCGTCATTTTTTTTTATTAATCGCGTTACGAAGAAGAGAAACCGTGTCGCATGCTTTACGTTTTCAGCGTTTATCTTTCCGCGAAGGAGTTACATATTTCCTCGATCAAAATTAACGCAATTCGAGATTTTCCGACGCGAAACATTGCTGAATCATTTTTTCTGGCATCTCTAACGCAACAACGGAGGAGGATTCGCAACGAAACGCATGTCAACGACATAGTTCGCGAGAGATTAAAATTGTTAGAATTTTCAGAGAAATACTTCGTCTTCAATTTGTCGACAGATTTAAAAACAATGCGAATAACTAGAATTCATAAATTTTTGCAACGGTAGAAATTCTATTATAGTGTCCATTATTTGTACGAATAGATTTAAAATAGACCTATTGTAACAGATAACGACACGACTATCGATACAAATGTCTCGTAAAAACGCATACCAGAATCACTTTTACATTTCAATAAGAATGTTTTCTTTAGATTGGAAATAAATATCAAGAAGTCTTTAAAATGTTAAAGAAAGCGTATTAGTTGAACTGGATAGTTGTTTCTATGGGAATTGGACCGAACGTGTGGATCCGAAGGCGAAAGGAAAAAAACCAACCCGATCTCGTGTCTGGTGGTACAAGTATGCGTGCGTGAACGCGTGCATGCCGGCATGGACAGCGTTCCTGGCCAACTGCACGTATTCATTCTGAGAAACACGTCTGTGTGGCACCGTACAGCTTGGTGTCGTGAAACCCGACGAATTCATGCGTCACATCATAGGGAGAAATCGTGAAGCAAGATATGAAACGTTCTACGTAAGAAAGGAGATAATTACGTTTATCGATGCAGTTCGTAATAAATGCCTATTTAACGTTCAAGCGCAGTGGTTCCCAAACTTTTTAGAAGGCACCCTTAAAGAGAAAGAACATTTTTATTTTTTAAATGATGCAATCCCTTCGTGGGTTTAATCCTTCGTAGACTAATTGACTCTTTTAATATTCTTCTCGAGGATTTATAACCTCAAAGATCGTAATATTGAAAACTCTGCCCAATCTAGTCTTATTTTACAATCCCCTCCCTTCAACTTTGAAAGATAGTGATCTAAGAGGTCATAAGCCAGTAGAATGCGTATCATAGGACAAAATGATACGAACTGAAGATCATAAATCTAGATTGTATACTCTCTGATTGCTTTACGCGAGCAGAACCAATGAAAAGACGGCGTACGTGGAGGCTCGACTCAAAGTGACCTCGACTCGTGGAGAGCCCAGCTTTCGATAGAAGCGTGACGAACGAATTTGCGGGTGTTGTTGCGTCATTTCGGATTGGTGCCTAACCGTTATTTTCGTTCTCAACGAGAACTCGATATGTACATGTACATGTATACGTAAAATCGGCTACTTTCAAGATGTTTCATTTAACCTTGTCCGTTGCGATGATTCTCGTCTAACCTAACTAATTAAATAATTATAATCTACGTACCCCTCCCTCATATCGTGAGTTATCCTTGAATAACAAACATGGCAGTTCTCGTCCGGCCATACTTCGCGTGAGCTTTATGTAAGAGAAAATCGATTTCGCTCGAACAAAAAAAAAAAAAAAAAAAGGAATGGCGGGATAATAATTGTAATAACGTTGTGGTATCGTTGCCGCGATCTTGACCAGGGGCGGGCCTACCGCGAAACTAACGATATGCTTTGACCCTAGATGAATTTTGGGTGCCTTCATCTTTTTAATTCAACCGTTATTCGAGAATATGGAAGACAAGTTTCGTTCGTTCTTGAAAAATGTCGTGGTTTGAGTTAATAAAAGTGTTCGCGGTTGTCTAAATTTTGGAATACTTTAAAATTTCAAGTAACGACAATGTAAAGATAGTTTCGTAAAACCTTTTAGAAGTGTTACGAACCCTCGAAGTAATCGAATTTCAGGTCCTGATTAGCCTAGATCCGCCGTTGGTTGTAAATATAACTTCTAATTGCGAGAAAATGCAAATATATCGTTATTTTCATTCTAATTGGTCGACTGATTACAAACTCGTTAACGTCAAAAAAAAAAATAGGTCTAAAAACGATACACAGTCGCTGTTGAGATCACGATGTGTGTGAACGTTAAAATACATGCAAGAGCAGCATAGCAAAGTCCGCAAAGGAGGAAGAAGGAAGACTGTCGGATGGGAGGTGAAGAGGGTAGATATATAAGGCGAGGGTGGGGAAGGGAATGTTAGATGGGGGTCCGAAGAAAGAGAGGGTAGAGCGTCGATGTATAGAGAAAAAGAGAGAGAAGAGACGTCAGAAGGGGCAGCGTTGCGAGGTCATAAATAAACAGGGCGTTGTTTTGCCCTTCTACGACCCGATTGGTCGAGCCTCCAGCCGAGCCTCCGAGCTCGTGACGACACGTAACGCCACCAACGACGAAAGCAGACAGACAGGGGGAAAGAAAAGCAAAAGGAAGAAACGAGACTGACGAGGAGGGAATGGTGGGCACGGTAGGATGTGAGAGGAGAAGAAAGGCGCGACCTTCGAGCATTCGGATAGCGTTACGTGCCGTTCGCGTGTAGAGATGCTCGATTCTTATGAAAAAATCAATTTTCGAATCGATTACAGTCTTTCTAGTTACCAACCGATAGCTCTAGATTCGAATAATCGTTCTCCTGATCGTCAGCTATACTTTTTAGTCGCTGAATTAGACATGTAAATTTATATAGAACGAGACGTTGCGAAAGAAAATATTAATCAGTAACGAAGTAGCGAGTTTATCTCTGTTCATTATTAGACTCATTACCATTCATGGTAATAAGGTTAAAATTAACATATCTTCCAGATGGTCGGATGATACCCGGTTGTAACTGTCGACTACATTTCCTGCTTCTGTAAAGTGGACGTTTTGTCCGAATCAATTCTTTGTAATTAGCAGATATGTATTAATAGTCTCCAATAATTGAGGTACAAAAACACTGTCGGATATAAGTGGCAGTAAAAGAGTTGCTTTTATCGCGAACAAGGAAGAAAACAATGAATCAGCTCGTCAGAATCGGGCATGCAAGAATAGATTTAATAAACTCATAACTGTCTCGAAGTAGTCGATTCGTTTTTCGACGATGATACACCTGTTAACTCTCTTGTGGTCGTGGGCCACACCTGACAAAATATTGTACTACCGATGGTTGATATCCGACTTCTTCAAGGGTCAAATGACACACTAGTATCAGCAGTGCAGAGCTAACGTGCACCTATCTATCGTCATCGATTCTATGCGGTTTCCGTGGAGACGCATCGCCCCCCTTCCCCACAAAACGGTCCATGCGAATGATGCAATGATTTCAAAGTATTCGAAACACGAGCCAAGAGCAACTGTCGGCCGAATGTCGTTTCGATTAAAGGTACTCGAACGCGATGCTTGGATGTCGACCTTTCCCCTCCGTTAATACTTATCCGCTATCTGAAATTTATCAATGACATAACCTAATCCGCAATGATAATCCTAAGTATCGATGGAATATCGTGCAATCGAACGATAACGCGAGCGCAGATGCCATCTTTGTGCCCCGGGATTATAATGTAGGAATTCATGACGTTGCTCGTTGCATTGTTTAAACTTGATCGATTGCAGTTATCGAGCTCGGGTAAGGTTAGGTATTCTGCATGCGTTACGAAATTCGTAAGCGAGGGAAAAAAGAAAATTAAGAAATGGAAAAATAAGTATACGGATGTATGGTGTCATTGCCCTAAGTTCCGACTCGCGTGCTAAGTGATCGGTCTTGAATGTCTAGAATCTTTGCAGTTGTTTTTGTCAATTTAATACTTCTAGGTACTGTCGATGGGATATCTAGGAATTACTAAATCGATTCAATCGATATTCTGTATGCAAAACGAAGGACTAGGATTAAATCGGTATCTTTAAATCTGTTATTTCTTGCAGCTTACCAAAATTAAAAAGATTTGCGATAATATCGAGACTTCTATTTTAAGCTGCTGAGATTTCGTTAAATTACAATTTTGATTATTTATTCGGGCGGGAGCGATAACCTTGCTGATATACTTTAATACTTTGTTTGTTTCGTTAATTTCCTATTTGTGACATAGCTGTCGATAGTAAAATAAAAACATCTTCACTTGGACAACTGGTGCCTTACAACTTGAAACGACGTGTCAAATATTTATATGTCAACGAAATTCGGACGGTACATTTAAAGGTGAACAAACATGTTTGTGCGAGAAATTCTCATTTGAATTCCGTCAAGTTATCGTTAAAAAAAATTCCAATAATTATCTAATTAATCGCTTTCGTAACGGATATCCCCTCCTTTGATCACGGGATCCCTTTCACGACTGGAAAGTTTTCATTTACGCGAAATGTTGAAGTGATAATTCAGCTGATCGGATACAGTTCAGGACAAAATGACTGGGCACCGTATAATCAAATGTTTTGTAAAAGTGGGAGAAGAGAATGCACATTTTCCACACTTTATATATTGTACATGATCAACAAAATATGTACGCTAAACATCATTCGTGTATGGTATATTCCAAATGTATAAAAAAAAAAATGTAAACTGTAGAAAACGTAAACCTGAATTTGCCCGGTCAAAATGATAAAAAAAAAACGCATGAAATGATTTTGTTGTTTAGCGTTAATTGAAATAATTACACCAGCAGGCGACGGCGCGTCAGTGTTGGACTGTTTCGGAAGAGACGTTAAAATTACCACTATTTAACGGTGTCAATCCTAATTGAAACTGTCTGGACACAGATCCTGCCACCGATCAGTTCCTAATAGATAAAGAGATAAAGAGGCATTAAAAGATCGTATAAGATAACTCTCAAATGATTAAAAGATGCCTCGCGATGGAAAGGAGAGTATCAGTAAATATTAACACGATACAAACCGTATCAATGTCTTAGCATTATCTCTATTGGAATTACTTCACTTTCCTTTCTGTCACTCCAACGAAAACTAAGCACTTTACCAGACCCAAGCCAGACCTAACTCGACGACTATTGGAACAAAATTTTCAAGTTTCTATTGTTGATCGCGTTCAATGAAATAACTACTGTGCTACACTTCTCGTAATAGATATTAACTGTTTCCACCGATTCTAGGACGTGGTGGGTATAACTACGCGACTTTTAGAAAATTTTCGCGAGTCCCAGCCAGGATTCGCTGTGTTTCAAATATCCCAACACTTTGTCCTGGACTATAGGTCGGAATAAAGGGTCGATTGGGCTGCGAATAAATTTCCTTTTAATGGTAATATCGAAAATACGCACTTTTGCGTTTCGGTTCATTTATCTATAGGGATGAACGAAGTTACGACACCGCTGTATCGAAACTTGTAAGAATTCCGAGTATAGGATCCGAAGGTGGAGGATAAAAATGAACCGTGTGGGAGAGGATGGGTGGGCAGGAGGTTCGGTTATTTTCCCATTCGTTGAATGGACCACTCTTGTTGGCACAATGGGCAACGATTGTTCTGTTTCACCCAAAGGGACATGCAGCAATAGTGAAACGAATGGTTGCACTCCCCCCAGACGACCACACAGTCCTGCTGTCGACCGTAGAAGTCCTTCTTGCTCTCCGCTTGGCACCGAAGACACGCGTCTGCAAACACAAGACCAATTGAAACGTTAGTAAGCTGAATTAAAATTAACACGTTGACTGCCAAACAAATATTCTTTAAAGTTTCGACTAAAATGAAATATTATTTAAACTATTGGTGACTGCATAATCAAACATTTATCATCGTATTTATTCTTGTAATTTCATCGAAATTCATGAATTTGATTTAAATTCATTTCCTTTGATGGTTAACGTTCGGAATTAATTTCGTTAGTTCTTCAGTGGAAAGCACTGTCACCCGCATGTGGGTGACATGGCGATCAACGTGTTGATGGAGAGTACGGGGGGCTTTACTGTGTTATTATTAACTGGAGAATCCTGTAGTACTAAAAAACAAACAAACAAACAATAAAAGAAATAAAAATAAGAATAATGGGTTAGACAAATAAAAATTGAGACGCTTTTCGACACCTCGAGATCCATTAATTTCATGAAAATCACTGGCTTCGGTATTCGAAGTACTATCGCTACGCAGACGTTTTTTAAACAGTGAGAGCCACACGTTGGGGGTCTCCGTGCGAGCAACAGGGACACGCAGACGAAGATAAGGCGAGATAAACGTTAGCTCGTGCGTCGACGGCTTCTCGCCCGGAATTTTCGTTTCGAACCTCACACGTTCGACCTTTGTCGCGTGAATGACTTTGACAACGATGGATCTAAACGCGTAAACGTGCTTAAACCGAAAACGTTATCGCGCGACTTCGCCAAACTCACTTGTGCTTTCGATATTTTGGGATAGCGTGACGCACGTGTCAACGGTTCTCGAAGGAGCCAATTTTTATTCGAATAATAAATGACGAATAAAATTAACGCACTGAACTTGATTTCAACTCAGAATAAATTTTCATTTGTACGTTACAAAATATTCCACTATGCAATTCAAAATTTTCATTTTCATTCGATACGTAACGAATGAGCTTCTTTTTTATTTTATTCGAAACTTTTATTCGTTACGTTGGACCGATACAATTCGAGCGCCGTCTACGATATCGTTAGATGCTTGCGGTGTGATCGTATCTTAAGAAATCGGTGTAAAGATGCTTAGTTAGATTTAAGTAACAAATATATATTTTTCTAAACTAATTAAAAGCACGTGTTGTATACTGCCCTCCTCTAACACGTTATTCGAACGATTCAGATAAGAATTTTGCCCATCTGTTAAACGAAGTCCGTTGGAGCGATAATTTTAAAACGGGGTGATGCTTTTATTCTAAAGAAACTTGATAAGTACAACGAGACACGCCTCTGTTTCGCACTCATATCGAACACAAGAAGCCAATGCACTGATGTGTGGATTCTATTCGTTATCTGTTATTCGAATGAAATTTTTTGCACATCCGTTGCAACACCTGCCATCGATTTACGGTATATGGATATCGTTTCGATGGGCTCTCGATGTCTCGGGTATATGGAGTATATCCGGTAAAATTCCATCGATTTATCTAACGGACACTCGCGCTCGCGCATGCGTGCTTCATTGCGCGCAATTACTATAACCATCTCTTAGGAACAGTTTATGAACCACTTGCGGTGGCAATTAATCAAGACATAACCCTTGCGTTAAATTGGCTTGTTGTATTTGTATTGATATCACATTTAAATAAAAATGATCTTTCGGTTCAATTTTTTTCTATGATCTATGTACAATTCATACAGTAGACTTACGTAATGTACAAGTTTTTTTTTTTTTATAGAACTATGCTCTACTAAAATTCACTACAAATATGAAAGTTTATACACGTGAATATTATTTATACCTGCAAATCGGCATGACTCGAGGTCTCGTAATGTAATAATGATATTGCTGAAAGTACTGATAAAAGTTGATAAGCGAATTTTCCTGCAAAAATAGTTCCTTTTTTCCTTCTTATTTCCTCGCTATATCGTCGCGCGAAAGAGTTAGCGAACGATACGCGAATATTTTCCATTACTACTGGATCTCAGCGCTACTGAAACGTCAGCAGCTGAGTCGATGGAAAAATCGGATGCCCGCGGTGTCCTTTTACAAAGTATAAATTGGTTAAGAATTTTTTTAAGAATCTGTTTACTCGTCCGAGTATCATAAAAACGATTCTTTTTATTTAAGGTAATTGCACCAGCAGCGCGACGGTGCGTCAGCGATGGCCGATTTTCGGAACAAATTACCATTAATTAGCGGAGTTGCTTTAACAATCCCACGAATCAAGACATTTATTATCGTTTAATTCTTTATTCTCAGAGTTAAATAATTCGTTCTACGAAACACGTCGCCTACTTTCCTGCCACTTTCTCCGTGTTTCTGCCACTGAAAAAAACTGACGACTACTGTAACTTTCATTATTTTGTGTCGATTACTCGAATCATTTTTAGGTTAAAGAAGCAATTGGACAATGTCTTTGTCATTAATTCGTCAAAAAATAATTTAAAGAAAACGAACCGTTGTTGAATGAACGCGGAGTCTGCGAAGTTAAACAAAATATTCGCACTTCAATAGAATCGAAACGAATGTAACGAACCGATCGACCATAAACAAATCGATCGATGGAGGACGGAGACGTTGTCTGGGTTGGATTGACGTAGTTGGGATAGACGCCGATTTTGATAAAACGACGTTCGTTCAATTAATTCCCGACAATCGTTCCTCGAGGGTTGCTTCTCGTTGACCCCGACCAGGGGATCCTTGGCGCGGGCAAACGTGTCAGCCGTGCCCCCAAGCTTTATTAATCGAACGGGGCATCGGGCCAATTTACTTTGAGGAACGCATCAGCGACGAGACGCGAGGCGAGCAAATGTGCGTCGCGCTACTTTCTACGAGGTTGTATCAAACACCAGATTGACTGTTCTAGAACATTCCATTTCTCTTGTGGTTCCCCTTCCTGGCATAATAGTAATAATCCCTATTACGAACGGGGATGAGCCTTTTAATTAAAATTGATTACGAGTAGCTACAGTCTACAGAAAAATAAAAGTCATGTTAACATTTTACGTTGTGGTTGGACATGTAATTAAATTTAATATTCTTTTTTACTTTCGTAACATTAGTATCCTATAATATTTATTTGAAAAAGTCGATTAATAGGCTACCAGTCTGTAGGCTGCCTTGAATTCGTCTAATAAAACTATGGACCGTCCCGTTTTAAAAAATGCCAATCACATGGTAACATTTTAAGTTGTGGTTGGACATGTAATTAAATTTAATATTCTTTTTTACTTTCGTAACGTTAGTATCGTATGATATTTATTTGAAAAAGTCGATTAACAGGCTACCAGTCTGTATAATGATAATGTCACGATATTACAGATCCTTGAATTCGTCTAATAAAACTATGGACTGTTCCGTTTTAAAAAATGCCAATCACCTTGAAAACCATTCTTTCGTCCTTTAGGTTATTTGTCCCTTCGAAGTACTATTCATTCTTTGTCGAGTCGAGTCCAATAATTTTCCAGAAAGTGCAAGTTATCGACGAGACCAAAATTAGAAGTAGATTCGCGCGAGCGATTGGTTACGCCCAGCTGCAGAATAATTTATCGAACGTATCGCGATAACGGTGCCACGGTTTTATGGTCGAAACGCCGAATGTAGTGTTAACGATGATGAAATTGCAACGGTTAACAGC
Source organism: Hylaeus volcanicus (assembly GCF_026283585.1). NCBI lineage: Eukaryota > Metazoa > Arthropoda > Insecta > Hymenoptera > Colletidae > Hylaeus > Hylaeus volcanicus. The sequence goes on along the minus strand of NC_071976.1, from coordinate 31,771,072 downwards.
TCATCGATCATTTCGATACCTGCAACTCGAACACGCTCCTGATGGACGCGGCTACCAGGCCCCCTTGATAGTTTTCCACGATTTTCGACACGTGCCTAATCGTTCAGTTTTTCTAGCGCAGTACTATTTCTAGTTCTAATTGTTCAACAATTTTGAGTATCATCGTTCGATAAAAATGTCTAAATCTGAAGTGCCGTTGTAATTTAATGCTGGTAACCTTTTGATTTCCTTGTTTCTGAATTTGTATAAACATGCTCGACAAGAATCTAAAAAGAAAGTAAATTTCACAAGTCGAAGTTAAACAGACTTTTCTCCTATCCGCTCTAATAAAAATCAAGACAAATAAAATCTTCCCTATATAAGTCTTTAATCCTACTAGTCTTTAATCCTATTAATCCTTTGTATAATTTCGTATCATTTGCTCAATCCTTCCATCTAACAGAGAATTACAAACTAGACTCGCACCACCATCGATTCATAGCAGCGCGTCTATTCGTTCTTAAATTGATTCCAACCGCGGTTACCATGCGAATGATTTCGTGCGAGGACGATCACGAAGAAGATTCGAGAACCGAATCGATTTGCTGGCAGACGTTGGTCTCGCGTTTATGTTCGCTACGTAAGTTCGTTCATGTTGCCGTCATCGAGATAACGACGGGCGCGTCGCTTGCTCAGCATTCGCGTACGCCGTTAAATTAACCGCGATTGTGCACGGCCACGCGTTTGCATTCGAGGCAATCTCAACTCCATCGTCTGCATGGGGGCGTTCCAGTGAATCTTTGACTCGACCCCTGCCGTGCCCCCAAACATTATTTATCCCTCGCTCCAATAAACTAAACGCTTCGAAAGATTTCCCTTAAGACGCCAAATTAAGAGCAACCGAAATACAGAGTTGAATATTATTTGCCGCCCTTAGAAAACCACAGATTTCCACGGAAACCACAAGATTTCCCTTAAGACACCAAATTAAGAGCAACCGAAATACAGAGTTGAATATTATTTGCCGCCCTTAGAAAACCACATTAGAAGTCCAAGTACTAAGTATTTCTTGGGATATTTTTTCTTTCTTATAGAGAAGTATACAATAGTTTTGTAAGTTTGAAAATATTTTAGGTATGTTTTCAAGTACATTTGGTAATTTTTTCCTTGTACGAAAGATCGCGAGGAACGCTTAATATTTGACCTCCTAATGCGGTTTCTCTCCTTAATGTAGAAATAAAAACAATTTAATTGCTTTAAGCTTACTTTATGATTGGCCAATCCTGAAACTTTCCACAGTCGAATAGTACAAGCGTGACGTAACTTCTGAATCGAATTATAAACGATTACCGTACTTAATGAATAATCCATTGAAAGGAAACGAATAATAGATACTATACCAAGAGTTTAACCGGAATTTTTCTGAATCTGGTGTTCACAGGAGCCAAATTGTTTTGGGATAAACGGATCAACGAGCGTGTGACTACTTGCGCCATCAATTATTATTGTTACCAATATTATGACGTCCGCGGTACGCAAATGAAGAAAGAGTACAAATAACGTGCAGAACGAATCAATATTACGTAAAGGTGAGCCACCAGGTACCCGTAAACCAAATCGTCAAGATTGTACATATTTATTTACACTGGAACGAGTGGGAAAAATTCGAATGTACTCACTTGTATCACCTTCATAAAGAATTGATAGATCTTGGAATCGATATAGATTTGAATTTTGGTAATTGGAAGGGTACACTAGGCATCTTGTTTATTTTCATCGTGCCAGGGGTCGTCCACGGAATTTTATGGGATCGAAGCTGGCAGGTAGTTTTCCTTCGATGTTGCTAACGATTCGTTCAATCGATTGACCTCTATCGATCATCGAGTTGACCGTATTCCGTGATGTAACAATACAGGACAATTGTCGAGGAACTTTGACCGTTGGAGAAACAGAGAGGAGAGAGAAAAGAAATAATGTCGTCACACATATTCATCGTTTCTAAACATTTTTTGAAATCTAGTCCAATTTTACTATTACGTTCTTCTTATTTCGTTGCACACGGAGAGTTACGTTCTTCGATTTATTTTATTCGTGATTAGAGATTTGTCTATCGATCACCTCAGCGCGCACGTGATCTACGTAGACACATCGGGTGCAGAATTTATCGCGTATGCTTAATTATTGCGTTATCATAGTCGCAGATATGCAACTGGGGGTCAAGTTCGCTTGTAATTGCCGGGATAATAGTCGAGCTCGGTACGATGAAAGGGCAATAAAAAGTAATCGTTTAAATTCTCCCCCTCTTCCAAATCAAAGTTTCCTTACTGAAATTCTCGTACAAGTCGCCGATCGATAAGTACGTTCGCATCCCTGGATCATGATCTTGAACTTTATCGCGCGGAACACCTTGCCAAGGTGTCACAGCATGTAAACATTGATTTTCTAATGCGCACTGTTGACGTTCTTCGTCGAAAACATCCTTAAAAAAATGTTTAGCATCGTTGCATTTCAACGATCGTATTCGCGTCAACTATTTCAATAGTTATGGTGATAATGTTGACTTTATTTTCGAATAATGACAACAATTGAAACTAATATTATAGAATATGAATGAAACATAAGTTGCAGAATATAAACTATCGTTTATACTTTAGTTGTCAACGACGGAATTTCTTCTTTTCAGCGGTTAGCAAGCAAGGACAACATGTTATAGTCATACAATGTTCCTTACATACAAAACGGGTACACGTTATGCATTTCAGTATGGTTGCACTGTTATTGCATAATTTACATCCACATCGTTTGGATGTCGACGGTGGAGTACTAATTATTTTACAATAGTCTTCTTCTGCTCCGTGACTACGTCGCAATAATCTTTTTCCTGTCTACCTCGATTCATCTAACGCCTCGTCTTCCTGGACGTTATCGTATCAGATTGTCGGCAAGTGTTGGGCAAATGCTTCGAAATGCACAGTTCGAATTTTTCCCGCCATGAATCATTTGAACGATAAGCTTCCATCAAAATTAATTTCTTTTTAAATAAATGGTAGTCTTCCGTTCGTTATTGTGTACCGTTGCAGCGTATTTAAATTAACAGCTGCCCTTTTGTTTTCAGTTTCACGAATGCGATACAAAGTAAGCGTTAATCACAGGTTTACCACGATTGTTTCCTCAAATCGTTTATACAATTAGTGGGACGTTTATGGATGTAGTGTTCGTCGCCTACTGAATCGAAGAAAATCTATTAGCAATGACAAATAACAAAAAAAAGACGAGCTGTTGCTATCGAGACGATAAAAAAAGCACGCGTCGCAACAGAAACCGGTTATTCGATATGATTTTTTTTTTGTCTCGTCGTTGGAGAGTACATCGAACATTTGTCTACCGGTGTTACGTTAGATAAAAACACCTGGAAAAGGTACAGCCAGTGTTCACAATGCGAGAGAAAACCATCTTTTCAATCGTAGAAAGCGTTTCCGCGATGGCAATGCTTGCATCATGAATATTCGACCGATAATAAAATTGTTCACGATGCAGATAAATTATAAATATTTATTTGGTAATAGAACTTTTATGGTAGAAAGGTTACGTAATGCATATTTAAACGCTAATAAAGTTGTGGCGGTGGTTATGGTACGTTATGAATATTATTAAGTTTTACTAGTTCTTTTAGTTAAATTCAATTCTTGTATATCACTGATAGTAAAATTTCGATCTCTAAATTTGATTTCTAATCAAAAGCAATTTCGCCCCACCCCTCCTCTCTTCCTACTCGTCCCAATCACTTCCGCGTAAAAGGATGGTTCAAGGACGAAACCGATGGCAGAGGAGAGCACCTGGTAAAAGATCGACAAGTAAAATAATTGAGCCCGAATCGGCTGCTTTGTTTGATCGATGTCTCGACGCAGAAGAAAAGCGAACTAATTGCGAGACGAGAAAGCGCGGCAGAAACACGCGGATAGGTTCGGAAGCGACTAAATACGGTCACGATCGAACGAGGTCGAACGACTGGAACCTTCCGTGAGAAGCCCAAAGGATACTCCAGGCGTCGAAGCCTCACCAAGCGTTTGTTGCTACGGGAAATGGTACGTCCTGCGTTCTTTCGACACCTAGATCCAGTTCACCACTCGTCGATCCCGTCCCTATCCGTTTATTCCCGAAAGACGGGTCGCGACCGTGTCTCAAATGTCTCTTTTATCTCGTTTCTCTCACTTGTTTCAATTTGAAAAAAAAAAGCATCGTGTGGTTTCACATAGTTTCCTTATCGGAGTCCTTTGGAACTCGAGAACAAAGCCTCTGTTCTTTGGAAGAACGACTCTGGAAGTTTCACCATACTTTTCAAGATCAAAGGAACGATTTATTTTTCCTTAATCGCAGCACTTTGCTCGAAAAATGACTAAAAACGTTCCCGGGAGACATTCGCAGTCGACCTTCTGTTTTCTCTATCAAGCACACATAGAACCAATTATACAAACAAGGAACCTCTTATCAGGTTCCCGATTGCAGCAAACAAAGCGTGTCGTTTCAAACTTTGAACATTCGTCTAAGTATAATGGAACCCTACAGGAAAGTAAATATATGTATATATACATATACCAATATAAATATTCTCCAGTCTCGAGTCAGAATAGGATAGTCGATATTAAAAGTTCTTAACTTGAAGATCATAACCGGAGATTACTTAATCCAGGAATGTTTACTACTGTACGTACGAGGTTCTCTTCCTGAAAAGGCCAAGCAACCTTGGGACCAAAACGTTGATTTATTAATAATCATGTTACACATCGTAACAACAAGTGGAACACGACTCTTAAGGGGCCTCCCCTTATCTTCGCCAACTTTAAACGAACTAACTAAACATTTTCAAGGATTATTTCTACCATCTGCCTTAAGAACAAAAAAAAAAAAAAAAAAAAAAAACAAAAAGAAAAAAAACAAATAAAAATAAAAACATCGGAAAATGTCAAGATTTCAAACTAAGCACCCTCTCGAAGATATCACCATTTTATAAGGAACAGACGCGTAACATCGAACGGATCATCTTTTTCGAAAAGAGTCGGCTGACAACTGTACATCCGCGATTTTATCTCGCGCTTCGCTCGCCAGCGCAAAGGAATTTCACGCGTCTTCTAAATTTCGCGCGATAGAATATCTCGAGTGGTCGAATATTTGGCAACTCTCCCCTAAAACGCTAGTCCACGCGCGAAGAATCCATCCAATCCGCGATAAACTTGCGTGAGAAGCAACGACGAGTCCGCGTACGACGCACACGCACGCAACGCAACGTTGTGGCCCCGCGACGGGGCGAGAGGGGAAGGTGCGCTGTGACGTACGGTAAAGAGGTGAAGGGGTGAAGGGGGTCATCGGTGTTCCCCCACCAACGGCGCGTGCCCCAGGAGAGGAGGCGGCGCCTACGACCGCGCGGGCCTCTATATAAAAGAGACAAACCCCCCGATCTGATTAGCAAAGTTCCAAAACATACGTAAAAGCACATTTCATTCATATTTTCAACCGATCGGAAGCGCACCAGCGGCGCCAAACTGCTAGCTTCAAACGAGAGTTCAACAGCCCGCGCAAAAGTAAACAACAATTTAACGATCTAGTAGAGAGATCGAAAACAAAAGAAATAAAAAAGAAACGTGACCGATAACCGACAACGAAAGAGACCGTCCAAATATAGCTGACCCGGCCATCGTGGAAGCAAGTCAAATCGGTCGGGTTACGGTTCGAGAAGCGGCCTATCGACGCTTCGAGAGAGGCACACACGTCCGCAGGTGTAGCAGGTGTAGGCAGAAGGATCGTGAACGAGAACCGGAGCCCTAGCCAGGCAACAGGACACGAGCACACAGTACAGCACAAGCACAATACGATACAGGGTAGCAGAGCCGATACCTCTGACACTTGGCGGTGGAGATTCGGGAAAATATACCGAACACTTGGAATCGTCCATAGATTACGCTCACCTGTAGTCATATTCCTTGTGCAAGGGTGGTTTTCTTCTTTGCCATTCGGAAAACTAATATCGGTATTCGGTGAATACTAATATCGAGGCATCCTCGACTTAATCTCCTGCGGAAAAACCGGAGAACAAGGACGACATCGGGCGATCACGTGTCGCAACAAAAACCACGAGAATAAAAGAAGGGAAGAAAAGACCAGAGGGAGGTATACTAGCTACTTGGTAGCGAACGTCGAGGACCTTGATTGCAGAATCGAAGCGGTTCGCGAGACGCGGCCTGTCGGGCAACGAAACAGCTGACCACTGCACGAGAGTTCGAGATATCGTGTCTGCGAGATGTCTGGCTCCCAGAGAAGACAGATGATGCAGCCATGGCCCCTGTGCCTAGTGCACGTTTCGAAGAAGAAGGTAAGATATACTGTGCTATCTTTCACGTAACGCGGAATCGACGAAAACCGACCGACCGTTCTCCACCCGGGTCGTGTTCGGCTCCCATGCTCGGCTGTTCGTGTCCCATCGTTCTCACTCGACTCGTTCTTTCTCCGTCACACGCGCAACTGTTTCCACGATTCCGCGCTCTCACCGTCTCGTTCTTTCTCCCTCTCTCGAACTTCTGGAAAGTTCCACCGGTATGCGCATACCGCGGTTGCTAGCGGTGTTCAAAGCCAGAGCCACGGTTACCGTCGTCTCTTACTATTTTTCGATCACTTTTGCCGGTCCATGTACACTATTAGTTGGAAAGAATGCCCCATTCGGAGGGTTACACTAGGTTATTTTGACCAATTCCTAATTTCATCCTTCTAATTGATTTTAGTAAATTGACTTCACTTGTGCGAACCTACTGTTAGATTCGATAGTGTTTTTTATTTCGACTCTGGGGCACTCTTTATAGCTCGGTCGCAGTGGTCGCGCGTTTGCTCGCAGCTGTCTTTCCATCATATTCTGTCACGCCCCTGAATAGTTATCTTCGTTTCCGTTCATTAAGTTTCGACAATCTACCACAGTTAGGCACATTCTTTTTACGACAAACCGCGTTGGTCAGATGGCAAGAATGCCATCATTCTGTATTATGGTCTCTGCAATACCGATTGCTTTTTCGATCCTGTATTTTACTGAATTCGTATCTGCACTTTATATCCAAAAGACTCCATTTCATCATTTTACGCTTTTCGACTGGCGGCGTTTGTTCAGGTCTTTCCCCTACTCCGACTCGTCTGGCGCTGTGTCCTGGCGTCTAACTATAGTTATCCCTAACAATTTTCTCCCTCCTTTCTACTTCGTCTATACTTACATATTTGCCACCTTCCCTTTTCTTTTCTAGTTCTACAACAACGTGTACTCGTTTACGATCTCTGTTTTCGTCGTGCTACGATATCTTATTTCTTCTCTGCCATCTCGTCTCCTCCGTATTCCGTTTCGTTGTTAAGGAAATTTGTTCTTTCTATATTTAAGAGCGACGTCGCAATTGCCGTGCTCATCCACGTCCAGCGGAGGTTAACGTCGACGCATAGAGCGACCTCTCGATACTCGTGGCCGAACGATAATGTATCCATAGTTCGAAAATCGATCGCTCGTTTATTCCTTATCTAATCTACTCCAACTGTCACGGCGATGTTTCTTTCCTCGTGCAATTGTATTTTCGATCAACCGGGTTGGCGTCAAATTTGACCACTCTTTTCGCGTTTCGGTACCTTTGGGCGCATACCAGAAATTTGGGCACAGAGATGGGCAATAGTCTTACCTAGAACTTCGAATCACGAATAAAAAATGAAACGTTTTTCCCCTCGTTGAATTAGAAAATTACGACGATTAGAATATTTTACGACGAACACGTGTTGGTTTTGATTCGAATAAGATTTTGCCTATCTCTGATTGGATGGTAATTGATTGCATCGCGATTGTTTTGGTAATTATAATCAGTAATCGAGTAATCATCATTCAGATTAATCACGAACTGCATTTGTAGCCTGCATTCATGAATCAGTTTTGTTATCATTCGATGAAATGTTATTTTAGTTTTTATTAGAACCAGTAACAAAGTCGAGACCTGGACACTTTTTCAACTATTTTAAGTAACATATTATCTTATCTCACGCTTATGTCATTGACATGCAATTGCGCCTTTTTAAGAAGTGAAACTATGTCGATGGGTTCCAAATGTTTTTCGATATTTGTCAAAACATTCAATCAAGTATTCTTTCGCGTTGTTGAAATAATAAATAATTGATGTAATTAAACACTTGGTTTGTATTTTGCGTATCATTACGTGTATCTGTAACTTCAAACACACAATTTATGTGAATTACAAATAATCAGGGTGTCCAACAGGTTTCTAAACAATGCATGTTATTGTCGACAATTTTTGATAAGTTTTCATTTTTTTTCTTTACTGATGCGGAATAAATTTGTATTCAACAAAATGTTTATTCCGATGTTTAAAACAAGTCTATTAACAGATAAAATTATGTATATACTAATTACGCTTGGTTTATCGTAGTTAAATAAAATGTCAGAAATGAAAAATTGTACTACAAGTAAACCATACTTTTGTATAATTCCATTATTTATTAGTTTCAGTTACCTCGTAATTAATTTGTTCGTTTGCTGAATCATCAATAAATATATATTTTCTAAGAAAAATGTTGAGTATCATTATTAACGTCCTGTCGTCAACATATATCGATTCGATCTGATTATTGATTACTCATTAACCATAATCGTTAATCATTAATCAGATTACATTCTGCCCAACAATGGCCCATACACTCCTGTCCATCCAGAAATATCGATAGTCGTGATAAATTTACGCGGCCATGTTGCCCTCGCTAACCGTCGATTCGAATCGCAACGTATTTGTGTACGGTCCGTTTATCGTTGGGCATCGTCTCCCCTAACTGCGCTATTCTCACCATTACATCCGTCCGTCAACGGAATCGTCGCATTCGATTGCTTGCTGTACCGCATCGAACACGGATCTCGGAAAAAAACGCGGAAAAAACCTGTATAACTTCCAAGTTTGGATTGTCTTTTAGGACGTGTCGTTCACCAGAATCGCCAGCCGACGTGTACCGAGTCTAAAGGCGGCATATATTTTGTAATGCAAAAAAAAAAACCTAATTTTTCAATAAATGATGTTTTACATAAGCGTCATCGTCAGTTTTCTAAGTGTTGTTTTCGGACCTGCTTCGATACCATTTACTTACGATTCGTATACATATAAAGTTTTAACCTTCCTCGGATTTCAATTTGTTTTTTTTTTTTTTTTTACTTGAACAAGTTTAACAGAAAAGAAAATTAAGTGGGGGTCCTAAATATGTTAATAAGACGAAGTTTCTATTTTCTTTTTGTATCTCTTTCTACTTCTGTCGGATCGCAACTTTTCACCTATGATTTCAAGACCTCTGACAATAACGCGCTCGCGGGTCGTCTATAATTGTTTATCGTTTATTATGACGGTTGTTTACTCGACGCGCAAGAATGATTTCTTCAGTCTATTTAGCTTCTGGATAACGCGAATCGAATAATAAGCGAAGGACGAGGAGCACGAAATGAACTCGACGTACACGCGTGATCGAGAATACTCGCTGAAAGCAGTGATTCTTAACCGTTCTGTATAAAATTAATTTCTACTTTTTGTAACTTCCAAAACTGTTGCCACAATTCCGTGGCAACACTGAGCTCGAACTAAACGCACAGGGAGTTTCTTGTAAGAATATTTTAATATTTCTCTTTACTAAAAAAAAAAAAGATAAATTAAATTATTCAAAGATTAAGAACCACTGACCCTAACGTTACCTGAGGATACGTCATGTTCGGTTCCTGGAACCGGGGCTCTCGTTCCTGTCTGAACGTCGTCTTCGATGGCGACGCACTGCTACGGATAGGTGAGAAACAAAGGGAGAAATGCGTGAGAATAGGTAAGACGTCGCACGTACCACGGCTTAAATGCACTGACATCGGCGAAACGGGCCGTAAATCATTTTCAGCGACGAGTTAGATACCCGGGATTAGAAAACTATCATTTAGTGCTCTCCCCCGCTATATCGCTTTTCGTAGCGTAATATATTTCGGCCAGGAAGATGTGGGCACTGCAGTCGACTTATCTCTACGTTAATTGTCACGGACGCAGCGCTAAAATGCTTCCTCAGCCACCAGAGTCTACGCCGCTGGTACGTCATTATTCCTCTAAATCTGATTGGAACACTTTTTGTTTGCTCGAGGGGTCAACGTGACGAATCAAAATCAATCTAAACGATCCATTTCTTATTATTTTTGGTGTTCGTCAGTTTTCGATATTTCCTTTCAGACTTTCCCCCTTTCTATTGCCTTTGTATTCGATCATTTATCATTTTCAATTAATTTCTACATGTAATTACGAATGTTCATTTTTCAAAAATAATTCGATGCAAGTGCAGGCATTTTCATGGGGTTCGTTCCGGAATCATTATTTCTAGAGAGATTCAAGCGGCCTTTGCCTTCTTTTAAATGTCACTGCGGCGAGTTCCGCGGGAAGAGAATGTATTTTGCGAGCCTCGTTATCTTCGACGGTCGTTCCTATCGGAAGCACGAGAAATAAACAGTATGACGCGCTTCGAACTAAAAATCGTCAATCCGTTGAGCTTTGTGTTCCGATTTCGTTACTCTCACTCTCGGAACTATATTACATTGTATCAAGATCTGCTCAATAAATTATACGTATCGTTTTCATAAATATTTCCACGACAATCGTAACTTCATTAATCCTATCATATTCGACAGAATCGTGTATCGGTATCAATTGTGACCGAGTAAAAACAATGGCCCTTTGTGGACTGTCACGTAGACCCAATAAAAATTGAATCGTTCAATCGACTAAACGTCACGAATAAATCGCTACACGTTTATTGGTTCTACAGGGTGTCCCAAAAATGTTGTAACACCTTGAAAAGGGTGGTTCGGGAGGTGATTTGAAACAACTTTTTCCTTAGCAAAAATGTTGTCCGAGGCTTCGTTGAGGAGATATTAACGGAAAACACTGACCAATCAGCGGGCGCTCCATTGGCATACTCGCGCTCTGATTGGTCGGGGAGCGCGTAGTCTACGCTACCGCGGCCGCTCCATCGGCATACTCGCGCTCTGATTGGTCGGGGAGCGCATAGTCTACGCTACCGCGGCCGCTCCATCGGCATACTCGCGCTCTGATTGGTCAGTGTTTTCCGTTAATATCTCCTTAACGAAGCCTCGGACAACATTTTCGCTAAAGAAAAAGTTGTTTCAAACCACCTCCCGAACCACCCATTTCAAGGTGTTACAACATTTTTGGGACACCCTGTATAAGTCATCTA